>NW_027640776.1:0-162242 GCF_949752795.1 Hyperoodon ampullatus
GCTTAAGGGGGAAGGAGAGGTGGGGTGATGCATAAAACCAGAGTTTGATATAAGCACATTTACCATTCCAAAAACCAACTATGGAATAGACAAGACCTACACCTTCCTCAGTGAATGGGACTCAAAACCCCATATTTGCCGCAGAGGAATATATCTGACTAGTAAGAATCTTAAAACCTATGTATTGATATGTCTCCATAAGGGAATCAAGTGTGTCTAGACTGGCATAATCATGGCAGCGAGAATCAGCTCAAACCCACTATAAAAAGGAATTTCAAAAACAAACAAAAAAAATACTGGGAAATTCTTTACAATTCCTTCAGGGTCTCTGATGAAACCTGGAATGGCCCTATCTACCATGACAGCTGGATGTGGCATAAGGCTGGACACTTGGGACTGAGAGGATTGGTGAGATTGGGTGAACAAATGCAGACCCTTTAAAGCAATAATGCAAGGCACCCATTCCATGGGTCCCAACTCTCCAGGTTGAAGGGAATATTACTACAGTTATAACATGTACGGGAATCCTAGAGAACGGACACACTGTGAATACGAAAGGTTTCTAAAACTCAACGAATAGTCTCTCTCCTGGTGCTCCGGTTTCACTTTCCATCTGCTCTACTATCAACCTCCCAACTTGGAGAGACAGCCCCTTTAACCTCCTGGTTCGCACAGGTTGCCAATTTGGCAGAGGATGAAAGGGAAGAGGGAGAACCAATGAGAGAGTAGCTGTTAGGCATTTGGACGGGCACATATCACTGTAATTTCCCGGCAGGAAGAAGAATTAACCAAAGTCTCAGCCCCACACCGGGAACCAGTATAGGTCCTGAACCAAAATTTTGGACTTGCGGTCAGCTCACCTAAAACGAGTTGAAAAATGGAGCTCAGGGGCACAGCAATTCACAAACTGGCCGAGTAATAAAGGACAACTATCGTCCAAAAATCTGTTGAGGGAAGGCAACGAGGCGGACTTGAAAGCGAGGCAGAATAGCAGGAAACAGATTTCAAGAGGTATGTTGGAATCGCCTTTAAAGCACAGGAAGAGGGGCACAACTTCGACAATGATGCACATGGCCAAATGGGGCGTATGCGTTTTCTCCTGAATATATTCAGGAGAAAACGCATACGCCCTTTTTGGCCAAGCAAGCAAGCGGGCAATGCAAATCTGCACTACAAAGAAGTATCACTTCCCACCAGTCAAAAGGGACATCCACAAAATGTGTAAAAACCGGAAAGGCAAGACAGGCCCTGGAGAACAGGGAGCCTTGTTATGCTGATGGGCGGGATGTAAATTGCCAACTGCCTCTCTGGAGGAGTACATTGTGTTCCCTATAACAAGTAAAGAACAGAGCTACAGAGCCAAGGGCACTTCCAGTCTAGGGAATATACCTTGGGAAAACTGAAAATCAATAAGACAGAGCCACCCCAAATTTAGGGCTGCACTGCTTACAAGGACCTCAACTTGGGTACACCTTAAATATCCCAGGAAATATAAAAATGGTTCAAAAAATTGTGGTACTTACGTACGATGGAATATCCCTCAGCCATGAAATCAATGTCATAAGACCAGTAGCAGCAAATTGGTTGGATTCAGGTACGATGATTCTAAGTGAAATAAGTCACACAGAAAAAGAAACTTATCATAAGATATCACTTATGAAGATCCTGTAAACATGGCTACAATTGAACTGAGTTAGGAAAGAGAACAGTGTCTCACATTGAGAAAACACTCTTATGCCTGCTTAAGGGGGAAGGAGAGGTGGGGTGATGCATAAAACCAGAGTTTGATATAAGCACAGGTACCGTTCCAAAAACCAACTATGGAATAGACAAGACCTACACCTTCCTCAGTGAAAGGGACTCAAAACCCCATATTTCCCGCAGAGGAAAGTATCTGACAAGTAAGAATCTTAAAACCTATGTATTGATATGTCTCCGTAAGGGAATCAAGTGTGTCTAGACTGGGATAAATATGGCAGCGAGAATCAGCTCAAACCCACTATAAAAAGGAATTTCAAAAATAAAGCAAAAAAACTGGGAAATTCTTTACAATTCCTTCAGGGTCTCTGATGAAACCTGAAATGACCCTATCTACAATGACAGCTGGATGTGGCATAAGGCTGGACACTTGGGACTGAGAGGATTGGTGAGATTGGGTGAACAAATGCAGACCCTTTAAAGCAATAATGCATGGCACACATTCCATGGGTCCCAACTCTCCAGGTTGAAGGGAATATTACTACAGATATAACATGTACGGGAAACCTAGAGAACGGACACACTGTGAATATGAAAGGTCTCTAAAACTCAACGAATAGTCCCTCTCCTGGTGCTCCGGTTTGACTTTCCATCTGCTTTATTATCAACCTCCCAACTTGGAGAGACAACCCCTTTAACCTCCTGGTTCGCACAGGTTGCCAATTTGGCAGAGGATGAAAGGGAAGAGGGAGAACCAATGAGAGAGTAGCTGTTAGGCATTTGGACGGGCACATATCACTGTAATTTCCAGGCAGGAAGAAGAATTAACCAAAGTCTCAGCCACCCACTGGGAATCAGTATAGATCCTGAACCAAAATTTTGGACTTGCGGTCAGCTCACCAAAAACGAGTTGAAAAATGGAGCTCAGGGGTACAGCAATTCACAAACTGGCCCAGTAATAAAGGACAACTATCGTCCAAAAATCTGTTGAGGGAAGGCAACGAGGCGGACTTGAAAGCGAGGCAGAATTGCAGGAAACAGATTTCAAGAGGTACGTTGGAATCGCCTTTAAAGCACAGGAAGAGGGGCACAACTTCGACAATGATGCACTTGGCCAAAAAGGGCGTATGCGTTTTCTCCTGAATATATTCAGGAGAAAACGCATACGCCCTTTTTGGCCAAGCAAGCAAGCGGGCAATGCAAATCTGCACTACAAAGAAGTATCACTTCCCACCGGTCAAAAGGGACATCCACAAAATGTGTAAAAACCAGAAAGGCAAGACAGGCCCTGGAGAACAGGGAGCCTTGTTATGCTGATGGGCGGGATGTAAATTGCCAACTGCCTCTCTGGAGGAGTGCATTGTGTTCCCTAAAACAAGTAAACAACAGAGCTACATAGCCAAGGGCACTACCAGTCTAGGGAATATACCTTGGGAAAACTGAAAATCAAAAAGACACAGCCACCCCAAAATTTAGGGCTGCACTGCTTACAAGGACCTCAACTTGGGTACACCTTAAATATCCCAGGAAATATAAAAATGGTTCAAAAAATTGTGGTACTTACGTACGATGGAATATCCCTCAGCCATGAAATCAATGTCATAAGACCAGTAGCAGCAAAATGGGTGGATTCAGGTACGATGATTCTAAGTGAAATAAGTCACACAGAAAAAGAAACTTATCATAAGATATCACTTATGAAGATCCTGTAAACATGGCTACACTTGAACTGAGTTAGGAAAGAGAACAGTGTCTCACATTTAGAAAAGACTCTTATGCCTGCTTAAGGGGGAAGGAGAGGTGGGGTGATGCATAAAACCAGAGTTTGATATAAGCACAGGTACCGTTCCAAAAACCAACTATGGAATAGACAAGACCTACACCTTCCTCAGTGAAAGGGACTCAAAACCCCATATTTCCCGCAGAGGAATATATCTGACTAGTAAGAATCTTAAAACCTATGTATTGATATGTCTCCGTAAGGGAATCAAGTGTGTCTAGACTGGGATAAATATGGCAGCGAGAATCAGCTCAAACCCACTATAAAAAGGAATTTCAAAAATAAAACAAAACAACTGGGAAATTCTTTACAATTCCTTCAGGGTCTCTGATGAAACCTGAAATGACCCTATCTACAATGACAGCTGGATATAGCATAAGGCTGGACACTTGGGACTGAGAGGATTGGTGAGATTGGGTGAGCAAATGCAGACCCTTTAAAGCAATAATGCATGGCACCCATTCCATGGGTCCCAACTCTCCAGGTTGAAGGGAATATTACTACAGATATAACATGTACGGGAATCCGAGAGAACGGACACACTGTCTATACGAAAGGTTTCTAAAACTCAACGAATAGTCCCTCTCCTGGTGCTCCGGTTTGACTTTCCATCTGCTTTATTATCAACCTCCCAACTTGGAGAGACAGCCCCTTTAACCTCCTGGTTCGCACAGGTTGCCAATTTGGCAGAGGATGAAAGGGAAGAGGGAGAACCAATGAGAGAGTAGCTGTTAGGCATTTGGACGGGCACATATCACTGTAATTTCCCGGCAGGAAGAAGAATTAACCAAAGTCTCAGCCACCCACCGGGAATCAGTATAGATCCTGAACCAAAATTTTGGACTTGCGGTCAGCTCAACAAAAACGAGTTGAAAAATGGAGCTCAGGGGCACAGCAATTCACAAACTGGCCGAGTAATAAAGGACAACTATCGTCCAAAAATCTGTTGAGGGAAGGCAACGAGGCGGACTTGAAAGCGAGGCAGAATAGCAGGAAACAGATTTCAATAGGTACGTTGGAATCGCCTTTAAAGCACAGGAAGAGGGGCACAACTTCGACAATGATGCACTTGGCCAAAAAGGGCGTATGCGTTTTCTCCTGAATATATTCAGGAGAAAACGCATACGCCCTTTTTTGCCAAGCAAGCAAGCGGGCAATGCAAATCTGCACTACAAAGAAGTATCACTTCCCACCGGTCAAAAGGGACATCCACAAAATATGTAAAAACCAGAAAAGCAAGACAGGCCCTGGAGAACAGGGAGCCTTGTTATGCTGATGGTTGGGATGTAAATTGCCAACTGCCTCTCTGGAGGAGTGCATTGTGTTCCCTAAAACAAGTAAACAACAGAGCTACAGAACCAAGGGCACTTCCAGTCTAGGGAATATACCTTTGGAAAACTGAAAATCAAAAAGACACAGCCACCCCAAAATTTAGGGCTGCACTGCTAACAAGGACCTCAACTTGGGTACACCTTAAATATCCCAGGAAATGTAAAAATGGTTCAAAAAATTGTGGTACTTACGTACGATGGAATATCCCTCAGCCATGAAATCAATGTCATAAGAGCAGTAGCAGCAAAATGGGTGGATTCAGGTACGATGATTCTAAGTGAAATAAGTCACAGAGAAAAAGAAACTTATCATAAGTTATCACTTATGAAGATCCTGTAAACATGGCTACACTTGAACTGAGTTAGGAAAGAGAACAGTGTCTCACATTTAGAAAACACTCTTATGCCTGCTTAAGGGGGAAGCAGAGGTGGGGTGATGCATAAAACCAGAGTTTGATATAAGCACAGGTACCGTTCCAAAAACCAACTATGGAATAGACAAGACCTACAACGTCCTCAGTGAAAGGGACTCAAAACTCCATATTTCCCGCAGAGGAATATATCTGACTAGTAAGAATCTTAAAACCTATGTATTGATATGTCTCCGTAAGGGAATCAAGTGTGTCTAGAATGGCATAAACATGGCAGCGAGAATCAGCTCAAACCCACTATAAAAAGGAATTTCAAAAACAAAACAAAAAAACTGGGAAATTCTTTACAATTCCTTCAGGGTCTCTGATGAAACCTGGAATGACCCTATCTACAATGACAGCTGGATGTGGCATAAGGCTGGACACTTTGGACTGAGAGGATTGGTGAGATTGGGTGAACAAATGCAGACCATTTAAAGCAATAATGCATGGCACACATTCCATGGGTCCCAACTCTCCAGGTTGAAGGGAATATTACTACAGTTATAACATGTACGGGAAACCTAGAGAACGGACACACTGTGAATACGAAAGGTTTCTAAAACTCAACGAATAGTCCCTCTCCTGGTGCTCCGGTTTGACTTTCCATCTGCTTTACTATCAACCTCCCAACTTGGAGAGACAGCCCCTTTAACCTCCTGGTTCGCACAGGTTGCCAATTTGGCAGAGGATGAAAGGGAAGAGGGAGAACCAATGAGAGAGTAGCTGTTAGACATTTGGACGGGCACATATCACTCTAACTTCCCGGCAGGAAGAAGAATTAACCAAAGTCTCAGCCACCCACCGGGAACCAGTATAGGTCCTGAACCAAAATTTTGTACTTGCGGTCAGCTCATCTAAAACGAGTTGGAAAATGGAGCTCAGGGGCACAGCAATTCACAAACTGGCCGAGTAATAAAGGACAACTGTCGTCCAAATATCTGTTGAGGAATGCCACGAGGCGGACTTGAAAGCGAGGCAGAATAGCAGGAAACAGATTTCAAGAGGTATGTTGGAATCGCCTTTAAAGCACAGGAAGAGGGGCACAACTTCGACAATGATGCACTTGGCCAAAAAGGGCGTATGCGTTTTCTCCTGAATATATTCAGGAGGAAACGCATACGCCCTTTTTGGCCAAGCAAGCAAGTAGGCAATGCAAATCTGCACTACAAAGAAGTATCACTTCCCACCAGTCAAAAGGGACATCCACAAAATGTGTAAAAACCAGAAACGCAAGACAGGCCCTGGAGAACAGGGAGCCTTGTTATGCTGATGGGCGGGATGTAAATTGCCAACTGCCTCTCTGGAGGAGTGCATTGTGTTCCGTAAAACAAGTAAACAACAGAGCTACAGAGCCAAGGGCACTTCCAGTCTAGGGAATATACCTTGGGAAAACTGAAAATCAAAAAGACACAGCCACCCCAAAATTTAGGGCTGCACTGCTTACAAGGACCTCAACTTGGGTACACCTTAAATATCCCAGGAAATATAAAAATGGTTCAAAAAATTGTGGTACTTACATACGATGGAATATCCCTCAGCCATGAAATCAATGTCATAAGACCAGTAGCAGCAAAATGGGTGGATTCAGGTACGATGATTCTAAGTGAAATAAGTCACACAGAAAAAGAAACTTATCATAAGATATCACTTATGAAGATCCTGTAAACATGGCTACACTTGAACTGGGTTAGGAAAGAGAACAGTGTCTCACATTTAGAAAACACTCTTATGCCTGCTTAAGGGGGAAGGAGAGGTGGGGTGATGCATAAAACCAGAGTTTGATATAAGCAGAGGTACCGTTCCAAAAACCAACTATGGAATAGGCAAGACCTACACCTTCCTCACTGAAAGGGACTCAAAACACCATATTTCCCGCAGAGGAATATATCTGACTAGTAAGTATCTTAAAACCTATGTATTGATATGTCTCCGTAAGGGAACCAAGTGTGTCTAGACTGGCATAAACATGGCAGCGAGAATCAGCTCAAACCCACTATAAAAAGGAATTTCAAAAACAAAACAAAAAACTGGGAAATTCTTTACAATTCATTCAGAGTCTCTGATGAAACCTGGACTGACCCTATCTACAACGACAGCTGGATGTGGCATAAGGCGGGACACTTGGACTGAGAGGATTGGTGAGATTGGGTGAACAAATGCAGAACCTTTAAAGCATTAATGCATGGCACTCATTACATGGGTCCCAACTCTCCAGGTTGAAGGGAATATTACTACATTTATAACATGTACGGGAAACCTAGAGAACGGACACACTGTGAATACGAAAGGTTTCTAAAACTCAACGAATAGTCCCTCTCCTGGTGCTCCGGTTTGACTTTCCACCTGCTTTACTATCAACCTCCCAACTTGGAGAGACAGCCCCTTTAACCTCCTGGTTCGCACAGGTTGCCAATTTGGCAGAGGATGAAAGGGAAGAGGGAGAACCAATGAGAGAGTAGCTGTTAGGCATTTGGACGGGCACATATCACTCTAATTTCCCGGCAGGAAGAAGAATTAACCAAATTCTCAGCCACCCACCGGGAACCAGTATAGGTCCTGAAGCAAAATTTTGGACCTGCGGTCAGCTCACCAAAAACGAGTTGAAAAATGGAGCTCAGGGGCACAGCAATTCACAAACTGGCCGAGTAATAAAGGACAACTATCGTCCAAAAATCTGTTGAGGGAAGGCAACGAGGCGGACTTGAAAGCGAAGCAGAATAGCAGGAAACAGATTTCAAGAGGTACGTTGGAATCACCTTTAAAGCACCGGATGAGGGGCACAACTTCGGCAATGATGCACGTGGCCAAAAAGGGCGTATGCGTTTTCTCCTGAATATATTCAGGAGAAAACGCATACGCCCTTTTTGGCCAAGCAAGCAATCGGGCAATGCAAATCTGCATTACAAAGAAGCATCACTTACCACCGGTCAAAAGGGACATCCACAAAATGTGTAAAAACCAGAAAGGCAAGACAGGCACTGGAGAACAGGGAGCCTTGTTATGCTGATGGGCGGATGTAAATTGCCAACTGCCTCTCTGGAGGAGTACATTGTGTTCCCTAAAAGAAGTAAAGAACAGAGCTACAGAGCCAAGGGCACTTCCAGTCTAAGGAATATACCTTTGGAAAACTGAATATCAAAAAGACACAGCCACCCCAAAATTTAGGGCTGCACTGCTTACAAGGACCTCAACTTGGGTACACCTTAAATATCCCAGGAAATATAAAAATGATTCAAAAAATTGTGGTACTTACGTACGATGGAATATCCCTCAGCCATGAAATCAATGTCATAAGACCAGTAGCAGTAAAATGGGTGGATTCAGGTACGATGATTCTAAGTGAAATAAGTCACAGAGAAAAAGAAACTTATCATAAGATATCACTTATGAAGATCCTGTAAACATGGCTACACTTGAACTGAGTTAGGAAAGAGAACAGTGTCTCACATTTAGAAAACACTCTTATGCCTGCTTAAGGGGGAAGGAGAGGTGGGGTGATGCATAAAACCAGAGTTTGATATAAGCACAGGTACCGTTCCAAAAACCAACTATGGAATAGACAAGACCTACACCTTCCTCAGTGAAAGGGACTCAAAACCCCATATTTCCCGCAGAGGAATATATCTGACTAGTAAGAATCTTAAAACCTATGTATTGATATGTCTCCGTAAGGGAATCAAGTGTGTCTAGACTGGCATAAACATGGCAGCGAGAATCTGCTCAAACCCACTATAAAAAGGAATTTCAAAAACAAAACAAAAAAACTGGGAAATTCTTTACAATTCCTTCAGAGTCTCTGATGAAACCTGGAATGACCCTATCTACAACGACAGCTGGATGTGGCATAAGGCGGGACACTTGGACTGAGAGGATTGGTGAGATTGGGTGAACAAATGCAGAACCTTTAAAGCATTAATGCATGGCACCCATTCCATGGGTCCCAACTCTCCAGGTTGAAGGGAATATTACTACAGTTATAACATGTACGGGAAACCTAGAGAACGGACACACTGTGAATACGAAAGGTTTCTAAAACTCAACGAATAGTCCCTCTCCTGGTGCTCCGGTTTGACTTTCCACCTGCTTTACTATCAACCTCCCAACTTGGAGAGACAGCCCCTTTAACCTCCTGGTTCGCACAGGTTGCCAATTTGGCAGAGGATGAAAGGGAAGAGGGAGAACCAATGAGAGAGTAGCTGTTAGGCATTTGGACGGGCACATATCACAGTAATTTCCCGGCAGGAAGAAGAATTAACCAAAGTCTCAGCCCCCCACCGGGAACCAGCAGAAGTCCTGAACCAAAATTTTGGACTTGCGGTCAGCTCACCAAAAACGAGTTGAAAAATGGAGCTCAGGGGCACAGCAATTCACAAACTGGCCGAGTAATAAAGGACAACTATCGTCCAAAAATCTGTTGAGGGAAGGCAACGAGGCAGACTTGAAAGCGAGGCAGAATAGCAGGAAACAGATTTCAAGAGGTACGTTGGAATCGCCTTTAAAGCACAGGAAGAGGGGCACAACTTCGACAATGATGCACTTGGCCAAAAAGGGCGTATGCGTTTTCTCCTGAATATATTCAGGAGAAAACGCATACGCCCTTTTTGGCCAAGCAAGCAAGCGGGCAATGCATATCTCCACTACAAAGAAGTATCACTTCCCACCGGTCAAAAGGGACATCCACAAAATGTGTAAAAACCAGAAAGGCAAGACTGGTCCTGGAGAACAGGGAGCCTTGTTATGCTGATGGACGGGATGTAAATTGCCAACTGCCTCTCTGGAGGAGTGCATTTTGTTCCCTAAAACAAGTAAACAACAGAGCTACAGAGCCAAGGGCACTTCCAGTCTAGGGAATATACCTGGGAAAAACTGAAAATCAATAAGACAGAGCCACCCCAAAATTTTGGGCTGCACTGCTTACAAGGACCTCAACTTGGGTACACCTTAAATATCCCAGGAAATATAAAAATGGTTCAAAAAATTGTGGTACTTACGTACGATGGAATATCCCTCAGCCATGAAATCAATGTCATAACACCAGTAGCAGCAAAATGGGTGGATTCAGGTACGATGATTCTAAGTGAAATAAGTCACACAGAAAAAGAAACTTATCATAAGTTATCACTTATGAAGATCCTGTAAACATGGCTACACTTGAACTGAGTTAGGAAAGAGAACAGTGCCTCACATTTAGAAAACACTGTTATGCCTGCTTAAGGGGGAAGGAGAGGTGGGGTGATGCATAAAACCAGAGTTTGATATAAGCACAGGTACCGTTCCAAAAACCAACTATGGAATAGACAAGACCTACACCTTCCTCATGGAAAGGGACTCAAAACTCCATATTTCCCGCAGAGGAATATATCTGACTAGTAAGAATCTTAAAACCTATGTATTGATATGTCTCCGTAAGGGAATCAAGTGTGTCTAGAATGGCATAAACATGGCAGCGAGAATCAGCTCAAACCCACTATAAAAAGGAATTTCAAAAAAAAAACAAAAAAACTGGGAAATTCTTTACAATTCCTTCAGGGTCTCTGATGAAACCTGGAATGACCCTATCTACAATGACAGCTGGATGTGGCATAAGGCTGGACACTTTGGACTGAGAGGATTGGTGAGATTGGGTGAACAAATGCAGACCATTTAAAGCAATAATGCATGGCACACATTCCATGGGTCCCAACTCTCCAGGTTGAAGGGAATATTACTACAGTTATAACATGTACGGGAAACCTAGAGAACGGACACACTGTGAATACGAAAGGTTTCTAAAACTCAACGAATAGTCCCTCTCCTGGTGCTCCGGTTTGACTTTCCATCTGCTTTACTATCAACCTCCCAACTTGGAGAGACAGCCCCTTTAACCTCCTGGTTCGCACAGGTTGCCAATTTGGCAGAGGATGAAAGGGAAGAGGGAGAACCAATGAGAGAGTAGCTGTTAGACATTTGGACGGGCACATATCACTCTAACTTCCCGGCAGGAAGAAGAATTAACCAAAGTCTCAGCCCCCCACCGGGAACCAGTATAGGTCCTGAACCAAAATTTTGTACTTGCGGTCAGCTCATCTAAAACGAGTTGGAAAATGGAGCTCAGGGGCACAGCAATTCACAAACTGGCCGAGTAATAAAGGACAACTGTCGTCCAAATATCTGTTGAGGAATGCCACGAGGCGGACTTGAAAGCGAGGCAGAATAGCAGGAAACAGATTTCAAGAGGTATGTTGGAATCGCCTTTAAAGCACAGGAAGAGGGGCACAACTTCGACAATGATGCACTTGGCCAAAAAGTGCGTATGCGTTTCCTCCTGAATATATTCAGGAGGAAACGCATACGCCCTTTTTGGCCAAGCAAGCAAGTAGGCAATGCAAATCTGCACTACAAAGAAGTATCACTTCCCACCGGTCAAAAGGGACATCCACAAAATGTGTAAAAACCAGAAACGCAAGACAGACCCTGGAGAACAGGGAGCCTTTTTATGCTGATGGGCGGGATGTAAATTGCCAACTGCCTCTCTGGAGGAGTGCATTGTGTTCCGTAAAACAAGTAAACAACAGAGCTACAGAGCCAAGGGCACTTCCAGTCTAGGGAATATACCTTGGGAAAACTGAAAATCAAAAAGACACAGCCACCCCAAAATTTAGGGCTGCACTGCTTACAAGGACCTCAACTTGGGTACACCTTAAATATCCCAGGAAATATAAAAATGGTTCAAAAAATTGTGGTACTTACATACGATGGAATATCCCTCAGCCATGAAATCAATGTCATAAGACCAGTAGCAGCAAAATGGGTGGATTCAGGTACGATGATTCTAAGTGAAATAAGTCACACAGAAAAAGAAACTTATCATAAGATATCACTTATGAAGATCCTGTAAACATGGCTACACTTGAACTGGGTTAGGAAAGAGAACAGTGTCTCACATTTAGAAAACACTCTTATGCCTGCTTAAGGGGGAAGGAGAGGTGGGGTGATGCATAAAACCAGAGTTTGATATAAGCAGAGGTACCGTTCCAAAAACCAACTATGGAATAGGCAAGACCTACACCTTCCTCACTGAAAGGGACTCAAAACCCCATATTTCCCGCAGAGGAATATATCTGACTAGTAAGTATCTTAAAACCTATGTATTGATATGTCTCCGTAAGGGAACCAAGTGTGTCTAGAGTGGCATAAACATGGCAGCGAGAATCAGCTCAAACCCACTATAAAAAGGAATTTCAAAAACAAAACAAAAAACTGGGAAATTCTTTACAATTCATTCAGAGTCTCTGATGAAACCTGGACTGACCCTATCTACAACGACAGCTGGATGTGGCATAAGGCGGGACACTTGGACTGAGAGGATTGGTGAGATTGGGTGAACAAATGCAGAACCTTTAAAGCATTAATGCATGGCACTCATTCCATGGGTCCCAACTCTCCAGGTTGAAGGGAATATTACTACATTTATAACATGTACGGGAAACCTAGAGAACGGACACACTGTGAATACGAAAGGTTTCTAAAACTCAACGAATAGTCCCTCTCCTGGTGCTCCGGTTTGACTTTCCACCTGCTTTACTATCAACCTCCCAACTTGGAGAGACAGCCCCTTTAACCTCCTGGTTCGCACAGGTTGCCAATTTGGCAGAGGATGAAAGGGAAGAGGGAGAACCAATGAGAGAGTAGCTGTTAGGCATTTGGACGGGCACATATCACTCTAATTTCCCGGCAGGAAGAAGAATTAACCAAATTCTCAGCCACCCACCGGGAACCAGTATAGGTCCTGAAGCAAAATTTTGGACCTGCGGTCAGCTCACCAAAAACGAGTTGAAAAATGGAGCTCAGGGGCACAGCAATTCACAAACTGGCCGAGTAATAAAGGACAACTATCGTCCAAAAATCTGTTGAGGGAAGGCAACGAGGCGGACTTGAAAGCGAAGCAGAATAGCAGGAAACAGATTTCAAGAGGTACGTTGGAATCACCTTTAAAGCACCGGATGAGGGGCACAACTTCGGCAATGATGCACGTGGCCAAAAAGGGCGTATGCGTTTTCTCCTGAATATATTCAGGAGAAAACGCATACGCCCTTTTTGGCCAAGCAAGCAATCGGGCAATGCAAATCTGCATTACAAAGAAGCATCACTTACCACCGGTCAAAAGGGACATCCACAAAATGTGTAAAAACCAGAAAGGCAAGACAGGCCCTGGAGAACAGGGAGCCTTGTTATGCTGATGGGCGGATGTAAATTGCCAACTGCCTCTCTGGAGGAGTACATTGTGTTCCCTAAAAGAAGTAAAGAACAGAGCTACAGAGCCAAGGGCACTTCCAGTCTAAGGAATATACCTTTGGAAAACTGAATATAAAAAAGACACAGCCACCCCAAAATTTAGGGCTGCACTGCTTACAAGGACCTCAACTTGGGTACACCTTAAATATCCCAGGAAATATAAAAATGGTTCAAAAAATTGTGGTACTTACGTACGATGGAATATCCCTGAGCCATGAAATCAATGTCATAAGACCAGTAGCAGCAAAATGGGTGGATTCAGGTACGATGATTCTAAGAGAAATAAGTCACACAGAAAAAGAAACTTATCATAAGATATCACTTATGAAGATCCTGTAAACATGGCTACACTTGAACTGAGTTAGGAAAGAGAACAGTGTCTCACATTTAGAAAACACTCTTATGCCTGCTTAAGGGGGAAGGAGAGGTGGGGTGATGCATAAAACCAGAGTTTGATATAAGCACAGGTACCGTTCCAAAAACCAACTATGGAATAGACAAGACCTACACCTTCCTCAGTGAAAGGGACTCAAAACCCCATATTTCCCGCAGAGGAATATATCT
Source organism: Hyperoodon ampullatus (assembly GCF_949752795.1). Classification (NCBI taxonomy): domain Eukaryota; kingdom Metazoa; phylum Chordata; class Mammalia; order Artiodactyla; family Ziphiidae; genus Hyperoodon; species Hyperoodon ampullatus. The sequence continues at coordinate 14,061 of NW_027640776.1, forward strand.
GACTAGTAAGAATCTTAAAACCTATGTATTGATATGTCTCCGTAAGGGAATCAAGTGTGTCTAGACTGGCATAAACATGGCAGCGAGAATCAGCTCAAACCCACTATAAAAAGGAATTTCAAAAACAAAACAAAAAAACTGGGAAATTCTTTAAAATTCCTTCAGGGTCTCTGATGAAACCTGGAATGACCCTATGTACAATGACAGCTGGATGTGGCATAAGGCTGGACACTTTGGCCTGAGAGGATTGGTGAGATTAGGTGAACAAATGCAGACCATTTAAAGCAATAATGCATGGCACACATTCCATGGGTACCAACTCTCCAGGTTGAAGGGAATATTACTACAGATATAACATGTACGGGTATCCTAGAGAACGGACACACTGTGAATACGAAAGGTTTCTAAAACTCAACGAATAGTCCCTCTCCTGGTGCTCCGGTTTGACTTTCCATCTGCTTTATTATCAACCTCCCAACTTGGAGAGACAGTCCCTTTAACCTCCTGGTTCGCACAGGTTGCCAATTTGGCAGAGGATGAAAGGGAAGAGGGAGAACCAATGAGAGAGTAGCTGTTAGGCATTTGGACGGGCACATTTCACTGTAATTTGCCGGCAGGAAGAAGAATTAACCAAAGTCTCAGCCACCCACCGGGAATCACTATAGATCCTGAACCAAAATTTTGGACTTGCGGTCAGCTCACCAAAAACGAGTTGAAAAATGGAGCTCAGGGGCACAGCAATTCACAAACTGGCCGAGTAATAAAGGACAACTATCGTCCAAAAATCTGTTGAGGGAAGGCAATGAGGCGGACTTGAAAGCGAGGCACAATAGCAGGAAACAGATTTCAAGAGGTACGTTGGAATCGCCTTTAAAGCACAGGAAGAGGGGCACAACTTCGACAATGATGCACTTGGCCAAAAAGGGCGTATGCATTTTCTCCTGAATATATTCAGGAGAAAACGCATACGCCCTTTTTGGCCAAGCAAGCAAGTGGGCAATGCAAATCTGCACTACAAAGAAGTATCACTTCCCACCGGTCAAAAGGGACATCCACAAAATGTGTAAAAACCAGAAAGGCAAGACAGGCCCTGGAGAACAGGGAGCCTTGTTATGCTGATGGGCGGGATGTAAATTGCCAACTGCCTCTCTGGAGGAGTGCATTGTGTTCCCTAAAACAAGTAAACAACAGAGCTACAGAGCCAAGGGCACTTCCAGTCTAGGGAATATACCTGGGAAAAACTGAAAATCAATAAGACAGAGCCACCCCAAAATTTTGGGCTGCACTGCTTACAAGGACCTCAACTTGGGTACACCTTAAATATCCCAGGAAATATAAAAATGGTTCAAAAAATTGTGGTACTTACGTACGATGGAATATCCCTCAGCCATGAAATCAATGTCATAAGACCAGTAGCAGCAAAATGGGTGGATTCAGGTACGATGATTCTAAGTGAAATAAGTCACACAGAAAAAGAAACTTATCATAGGTTATCACTTATGAAGATCCTGTAAACATGGCTACACTTGAACTGAGTTAGGAAAGAGAACAGTGTCTCACATTTAGAAAACACTCTTATGCCTGCTTAAGGGGGAAGGAGAGGTGGGGTGATGCATAAAACAAGAGTTTGATATAAGCACAGGTACCGTTCCAAAAACCAACTATGGAATAGACAAGACCTACACCTTCCTCAGTGAAAGGGACTCAAAACCACATATTTCCCGCAGAGGAATATATCTGACTAGTAAGAATCTTAAAACCTATGTATTGATATGTCTCCGTAAGTGAATCAAGTGTGTCTAGACTGGCTTAAACATGGCAGCGAGAATCAGCTCAAACCCACTATAAAAAGGAATTTCAAAAATAAATCAAAACAACTGGGAAATTCTTTACAATTCCTTCAGGGTCTCTGATGAAGGCTGGAATGACCCTATCTACAACGACAGCTGGATGTGGCATAAGGCTGGACACTTGGGACTGAGAGGATTGGTGAGATTGGTTGAGCAAATGCAGACCCTTTAAAGCAATAATGCATGGCACCCATTCCATGGGTCCCAACTCTCCAGGTTGAAGGGAATATTACTACAGCTATAACATGTACGGGAAACCTAGAGAACGGACACACTGTGAATACGAAAGGTTTCTAAAACTCAACGTATAGTCCCTCTCCTGGTGCTCAGGTTTGACTTTCCATCTGCTTTACTATCAACCTCCCAACTTGGAGAGACAGCCCCTTTAACCTCCTGGTTCGCACAGGTTGCCAATTTGGCAGAGGATGAAAGGGAAGAGGGAGAACCAATGAGAGAGTAGCTGTTAGGCATTTGGACGGGCACATATCACTGTAATTTCCCGGCAGGAAGAAGAATTAACCAAAGTCTCAGCCACCCACCGGGAACCAGTATAGGTCCTGAACCAAAATTTTGGACCTGCGGTCAGCTCACAAAAAATGAGTGGAAAAATGGAGCTCAGGGGCACAGCAATTCACAAACTGGCCAAGTAATAAAGGACAACTATCGTCCAAAAATCTGTTGAGGGAAGGCAACGAGGCGGACTTGGAAGCGAGGCAGAATAGCAGGAATCAGATTTCAAGAGGTACGTTGGAATCGCCTTTAAAGCACAGGAAGAGGGGCACAACTTCGACAATGATGCACGTGGCCATAAAGGGCGTAGGCGTTTTGTCCTGAATATATTCAAGAGAAAACGCATACACCCCTTTTGGCCAAGAAAGCAATCGGGCAATGCAAATCTGCACTACAAAGAAGTATCACTTCCCACCAGTCAAAAGGGACATCCACAAAATGTGTAAAAACCAGAAAGGCAAGACAGGCCCTGGAGAACAGGGAGCCTTGTTATGCTGATGGGCGGGATGTAAATTGCCAACTGCCTCTCTGGAGGAGTGCATTGTGTTCCCTAAAACAAGTAAACAACAGAGCTACAGAGCCAAGGGCACTTCCAGTCTAGGGAATATACCTTGGGAAAACTGAAAATCAAAAAGACACAGCCACCCCAAAATTTAGGGCTGCACTGCTTACAAGGACCTCAACTTGGGTACACCTTAAATATCCCAGGAAATATAAAAATGGTTCAAAAAATTGTGGTACTTACGTACGATGGAATATCCCTCAGCCATGAAATCAATGTCATAAGACCAGTAGCAGCAAAATGGGTGGATTCAGGTACGATGATTTTAAGTGAAATAAGTCACACAGAAAAAGAAACTTATCATAAGATATCACTTATGAAGATCCTGTAAACATGGCTACACTTGAACTGGGTTAGGAAAGAGAACAGTGTCTCACATTTAGAAAACACTCTTATGCCTGCTTAAGGGGGAAGGAGAGGTGGGGTGATGCATAAAACCAGAGTTTGATATAAGCAGAGGTACCGTTCCAAAAACCAACTATGGAATAGGCAAGACCTACACCTTCCTCACTGAAAGGGACTCAAAACCCCATATTTCCCGCAGAGGAATATATCTGACTAGTAAGTATCTTAAAACCTATGTATTGATATGTCTCCGTAAGGGAACCAAGTGTGTCTAGAGTGGCATAAACATGGCAGCGAGAATCAGCTCAAACCCACTATAAAAAGGAATTTCAAAAACAAAACAAAAAACTGGGAAATTCTTTACAATTCATTCAGAGTCTCTGATGAAACCTGGACTGACCCTATCTACAACGACAGCTGGATGTGGCATAAGGCGGGACACTTGGACTGAGAGGATTGGTGAGATTGGGTGAACAAATGCAGAACCTTTAAAGCATTAATGCATGGCACTCATTCCATGGGTCCCAACTCTCCAGGTTGAAGGGAATATTACTACATTTATAACATGTACGGGAAACCTAGAGAACGGACACACTGTGAATACGAAAGGTTTCTAAAACTCAACGAATAGTCCCTCTCCTGGTGCTCCGGTTTGACTTTCCACCTGCTTTACTATCAACCTCCCAACTTGGAGAGACAGCCCCTTTAACCTCCTGGTTCGCACAGGTTGCCAATTTGGCAGAGGATGAAAGGGAAGAGGGAGAACCAATGAGAGAGTAGCTGTTAGGCATTTGGACGGGCACATATCACTCTAATTTCCCGGCAGGAAGAAGAATTAACCAAATTCTCAGCCACCCACCGGGAACCAGTATAGGTCCTGAAGCAAAATTTTGGACCTGCGGTCAGCTCACCAAAAACGAGTTGAAAAATGGAGCTCAGGGGCACAGCAATTCACAAACTGGCCGAGTAATAAAGGACAACTATCGTCCAAAAATCTGTTGAGGGAAGGCAACGAGGCGGACTTGAAAGCGAAGCAGAATAGCAGGAAACAGATTTCAAGAGGTACGTTGGAATCACCTTTAAAGCACCGGATGAGGGGCACAACTTCGGCAATGATGCACGTGGCCAAAAAGGGCGTATGCGTTTTCTCCTGAATATATTCAGGAGAAAACGCATACGCCCTTTTTGGCCAAGCAAGCAATCGGGCAATGCAAATCTGCATTACAAAGAAGCATCACTTACCACCGGTCAAAAGGGACATCCACAAAATGTGTAAAAACCAGAAAGGCAAGACAGGCCCTGGAGAACAGGGAGCCTTGTTATGCTGATGGGCGGATGTAAATTGCCAACTGCCTCTCTGGAGGAGTACATTGTGTTCCCTAAAAGAAGTAAAGAACAGAGCTACAGAGCCAAGGGCACTTCCAGTCTAAGGAATATACCTTTGGAAAACTGAATATAAAAAAGACACAGCCACCCCAAAATTTAGGGCTGCACTGCTTACAAGGACCTCAACTTGGGTACACCTTAAATATCCCAGGAAATATAAAAATGGTTCAAAAAATTGTGGTACTTACGTACGATGGAATATCCCTGAGCCATGAAATCAATGTCATAAGACCAGTAGCAGCAAAATGGGTGGATTCAGGTACGATGATTCTAAGAGAAATAAGTCACACAGAAAAAGAAACTTATCATAAGATATCACTTATGAAGATCCTGTAAACATGGCTACACTTGAACTGAGTTAGGAAAGAGAACAGTGTCTCACATTTAGAAAACACTCTTATGCCTGCTTAAGGGGGAAGGAGAGGTGGGGTGATGCATAAAACCAGAGTTTGATATAAGCACAGGTACCGTTCCAAAAACCAACTATGGAATAGACAAGACCTACACCTTCCTCAGTGAAAGGGACTCAAAACCCCATATTTCCCGCAGAGGAATATATCTGACTAGTAAGAATCTTAAAACCTATGTATTGATATGTCTCCGTAAGGGAATCAAGTGTGTCTAGACTGGCATAAACATGGCAGCGAGAATCAGCTCAAACCCACTATAAAAAGGAATTTCAAAAACAAAACAAAAAAACTGGGAAATTCTTTAAAATTCCTTCAGGGTCTCTGATGAAACCTGGAATGACCCTATGTACAATGACAGCTGGATGTGGCATAAGGCTGGACACTTTGGCCTGAGAGGATTGGTGAGATTAGGTGAACAAATGCAGACCATTTAAAGCAATAATGCATGGCACACATTCCATGGGTACCAACTCTCCAGGTTGAAGGGAATATTACTACAGATATAACATGTACGGGTATCCTAGAGAACGGACACACTGTGAATACGAAAGGTTTCTAAAACTCAACGAATAGTCCCTCTCCTGGTGCTCCGGTTTGACTTTCCATCTGCTTTATTATCAACCTCCCAACTTGGAGAGACAGTCCCTTTAACCTCCTGGTTCGCACAGGTTGCCAATTTGGCAGAGGATGAAAGGGAAGAGGGAGAACCAATGAGAGAGTAGCTGTTAGGCATTTGGACGGGCACATTTCACTGTAATTTGCCGGCAGGAAGAAGAATTAACCAAAGTCTCAGCCACCCACCGGGAATCACTATAGATCCTGAACCAAAATTTTGGACTTGCGGTCAGCTCACCAAAAACGAGTTGAAAAATGGAGCTCAGGGGCACAGCAATTCACAAACTGGCCGAGTAATAAAGGACAACTATCGTCCAAAAATCTGTTGAGGGAAGGCAATGAGGCGGACTTGAAAGCGAGGCACAATAGCAGGAAACAGATTTCAAGAGGTACGTTGGAATCGCCTTTAAAGCACAGGAAGAGGGGCACAACTTCGACAATGATGCACTTGGCCAAAAAGGGCGTATGCATTTTCTCCTGAATATATTCAGGAGAAAACGCATACGCCCTTTTTGGCCAAGCAAGCAAGTGGGCAATGCAAATCTGCACTACAAAGAAGTATCACTTCCCACCGGTCAAAAGGGACATCCACAAAATGTGTAAAAACCAGAAAGGCAAGACAGGCCCTGGAGAACAGGGAGCCTTGTTATGCTGATGGGCGGGATGTAAATTGCCAACTGCCTCTCTGGAGGAGTGCATTGTGTTCCCTAAAACAAGTAAACAACAGAGCTACAGAGCCAAGGGCACTTCCAGTCTAGGGAATATACCTGGGAAAAACTGAAAATCAATAAGACAGAGCCACCCCAAAATTTTGGGCTGCACTGCTTACAAGGACCTCAACTTGGGTACACCTTAAATATCCCAGGAAATATAAAAATGGTTCAAAAAATTGTGGTACTTACGTACGATGGAATATCCCTCAGCCATGAAATCAATGTCATAAGACCAGTAGCAGCAAAATGGGTGGATTCAGGTACGATGATTCTAAGTGAAATAAGTCACACAGAAAAAGAAACTTATCATAGGTTATCACTTATGAAGATCCTGTAAACATGGCTACACTTGAACTGAGTTAGGAAAGAGAACAGTGTCTCACATTTAGAAAACACTCTTATGCCTGCTTAAGGGGGAAGGAGAGGTGGGGTGATGCATAAAACAAGAGTTTGATATAAGCACAGGTACCGTTCCAAAAACCAACTATGGAATAGACAAGACCTACACCTTCCTCAGTGAAAGGGACTCAAAACCACATATTTCCCGCAGAGGAATATATCTGACTAGTAAGAATCTTAAAACCTATGTATTGATATGTCTCCGTAAGTGAATCAAGTGTGTCTAGACTGGCTTAAACATGGCAGCGAGAATCAGCTCAAACCCACTATAAAAAGGAATTTCAAAAATAAATCAAAACAACTGGGAAATTCTTTACAATTCCTTCAGGGTCTCTGATGAAGGCTGGAATGACCCTATCTACAACGACAGCTGGATGTGGCATAAGGCTGGACACTTGGGACTGAGAGGATTGGTGAGATTGGTTGAGCAAATGCAGACCCTTTAAAGCAATAATGCATGGCACCCATTCCATGGGTCCCAACTCTCCAGGTTGAAGGGAATATTACTACAGCTATAACATGTACGGGAAACCTAGAGAACGGACACACTGTGAATACGAAAGGTTTCTAAAACTCAACGTATAGTCCCTCTCCTGGTGCTCAGGTTTGACTTTCCATCTGCTTTACTATCAACCTCCCAACTTGGAGAGACAGCCCCTTTAACCTCCTGGTTCGCACAGGTTGCCAATTTGGCAGAGGATGAAAGGGAAGAGGGAGAACCAATGAGAGAGTAGCTGTTAGGCATTTGGACGGGCACATATCACTGTAATTTCCCGGCAGGAAGAAGAATTAACCAAAGTCTCAGCCACCCACCGGGAACCAGTATAGGTCCTGAACCAAAATTTTGGACCTGCGGTCAGCTCACAAAAAATGAGTGGAAAAATGGAGCTCAGGGGCACAGCAATTCACAAACTGGCCAAGTAATAAAGGACAACTATCGTCCAAAAATCTGTTGAGGGAAGGCAACGAGGCGGACTTGGAAGCGAGGCAGAATAGCAGGAATCAGATTTCAAGAGGTACGTTGGAATCGCCTTTAAAGCACAGGAAGAGGGGCACAACTTCGACAATGATGCACGTGGCCATAAAGGGCGTAGGCGTTTTGTCCTGAATATATTCAAGAGAAAACGCATACACCCCTTTTGGCCAAGAAAGCAATCGGGCAATGCAAATCTGCACTACAAAGAAGTATCACTTCCCACCAGTCAAAAGGGACATCCACAAAATGTGTAAAAACCAGAAAGGCAAGACAGGCCCTGGAGAACAGGGAGCCTTGTTATGCTGATGGGCGGGATGTAAATTGCCAACTGCCTCTCTGGAGGAGTGCATTGTGTTCCCTAAAACAAGTAAACAACAGAGCTACAGAGCCAAGGGCACTTCCAGTCTAGGGAATATACCTTGGGAAAACTGAAAATCAAAAAGACACAGCCACCCCAAAATTTAGGGCTGCACTGCTTACAAGGACCTCAACTTGGGTACACCTTAAATATCCCAGGAAATATAAAAATGGTTCAAAAAATTGTGGTACTTACGTACGATGGAATATCCCTCAGCCATGAAATCAATGTCATAAGACCAGTAGCAGCAAAATGGGTGGATTCAGGTACGATGATTTTAAGTGAAATAAGTCACACAGAAAAAGAAAATTATCATAAGATATCACTTATGAAGATCCTGTAAACATGGCTACACTTGAACTGAGTTAGGAAAGAGAACAGTGTCTCACATTTAGAAAACACTCTTATGCCTGCTTAAGGGGGAAGGAGAGGTGGGGTGATGCATAAAACCAGAGATTGATATAAGCACAGGTACCGTTCCAAAAACCAACTATGGAATAGACAGGACCTACACCATCCTCAGTGAAAGGGACTCAAAACCCCATATTTCCCGCAGAGGAATATATCTGACTAGTAAGAATCTTAAAACCTATGTATTGATATGTCTCCGTAAGGGAATCAAGTGTGTGTAGACTGGGATAAATATGGCAGCGAGAATCAGCTCAAACCCACTATAAAAAGGAATTTCAAAAATAAAACAAAAAAACTGGGAAATTCTTTACAATTCCTTCAGGGTCTCTGATGAAACCTGAAATGACCCTATCTACAATGACAGCTGGATGTGGCATAAGGCTGGACACTTGGGACTGAGAGGATTGGTGAGATTGGGTGAGCAAATGCAGACCCTTTAAAGCAATAATGCATGGCACACATTCCATGGGTCCCAACTCTCCAGGTTGAAGGGAATATTACTACAGATATAACATGTACGGGAATCCTAGAGAACGGACACACTGTGAATACGAAAGGTTTCTAAAACTCAACGAATAGTCCCTCTCCTGGTGCTCCGGTTTGACTTTCCATCTGCTTTATTATCAACCTCCCAACTTGGAGAGACAGCCCCTTTAACCTCCTGGTTCGCACAGGTTGCCAATTTGGCAGAGGATGAAAGGGAAGAGGGAGAACCAATGAGAGAGTAGCTGCTAGGCATTTGGACGGGCACATATCACTGTAATTTCCAGGCAGGAAGAAGAATTAACCAAAGTCTCAGCCCCCCACCGGGAATCAGTATAGATCCTAAACCAAAATTTTGGACTTGCGGTCAGTTCACCAAAAACGAGTTGAAAAATGGAGCTCACGGGCACAGCAATTCACAAACTGGCCGAGTAATAAAGGACAACTATCGTCCAAAAATGTGTTGAGGGAAGGCAACGAGGCGGACTTGAAAGCGAGGCAGAATAGCAGGAAACAGATTTCAAGAGGTACGTTGGAATCGCCTTTAAAGCACAGGAAGAGGGGCACAACTTCGACAATGATGCACTTGGCCAAAAAGGGCGTATGCGTTTTCTCCTGAATATATTCAGGAGAAAACGCATATGCCCTTTTTGGCCAAGCAAGCAAGCGGGCAATGCAAATCTGCACTACAAAGAAGTATCACTTCCCACCGGTCAAAAGGGACATCCACAAAATGTGTAAAAACCAGAAAGGCAAGACAGGCCCTGGAGAACAGGGAGCCTTGTTATGCTGATGGGCGGGATGTAAATTGCCAACTGCCTCTCTGGAGGAGTACATTGTGTTCCCTAAAACAAGTAAAGAACAGAGCTACAGAGCCACGGACACTTCCAGTCTAGGGAATATACTTTGGGAAAACTGAAAATCAATAAGACAGAGCCACCCCAAATTTTAGGGCTGCACTGCTTACAAGGACCTCAACTTGGATACACCTTAAATATCCCAGGAAATATAAAAATGGTTCAAAAAATTGTGGTACTTATGTACGATGGAATATCCCTCAGCCATGAAATCAATGTCATAAGAGCAGTAGCAGAAAAATGGGTGGATTCAGGTATGATGATTCTAAGTGAAATAAGTCACAGAGAAAAAGAAACTTATCATAAGATATCACTTATGAAGATCCTGTAAACATGGCTACACTTGAACTGAGTTCGGAAAGAGAACAGTGTCTCACATTTAGAAAACACACTTATGCCTGCTTAAGGGGGAAGCAGAGGTGGGGTGATGCATAAAACCAGAGTTTGATATAAGCACAGGTACCGTTCCAAAAACCAACTATGGAATAGACAAGACCTACACCTTCCTCAGTGAAAGGGACTCAAAACACCATATTTCCCGCAGAGGAATATATCTGACTAGTAAGAATCTTAAAACCTATGTATTGATATGTCTCCGTAAGGGAATCAAGTGTGTCTAGACTGGCTTAAACATGGCAGCGAGAATCAGCTCAAACCCACTATAAAAAGGAATTTCAAAAACAAAACAAAAAAACTGGGAAATTCTTTACAATTCCTTCAGGGTCAATGATGAAACCTGGAATGACCCTATCTACAACGACAGCTGGATATGGCATAAGGCTGGACACTTGGGACTGAGAGGATTGGTGAGATTGGGTGAGCAAATGCAGACCCTTTAAAGCAATAATGCATGGCACCCATTCCATGGGTCCCAACTCTCCAGGTTGAAGGGAATATTACTACAGTTATAACATGTACGGGAAACCGAGAGAACGGACACACTGTGAATACGAAAGGTTTCTAAAACTCAACGAATAGTCCCTCTCCTGGTGCTCCGGTTTGACTTTTCACCTGCTTTACTATCAACCTCCCAACTTGGAGAGACAGCCCCTTTAACCTCCTGGTTCTCACAGGTTGCCAATTTGGCAGAGGATGAAAGGGAAGAGGGAGAACCAATGAGAGAGTAGCTGTTAGGCATTTGGACGGGCACATATCACTGTAATTTCCCGGCAGGAAGAAGAATTAACCAAAGTCTCAGCCACCCACTGGGAACCAGTATAGGTCCTGAACCAAAATTTTGGACTTGCGGTCAGCTCACCTAAAACGAGTTGAAAAATGGAGCTCAGGGGCACAGCAATTCAAAAACTGGCCGAGTAATAAAGGACAACTATCGTCCAAAAATCTGTTGAGGGAAGGCAACGAGGCGGACTTGAAAGCGAGGCAGAATAGCAGGAAACAGATTTCAAGAGGTACGTTGGAATCACCTTTAAAGCACAGGAAGAGGGGCACAACTTCGACAATGATGCACTTGGCCAAAAAGGGCGTATGCGTTTTCTCCTGAATATATTCAGGAGAAAACGCATACGCCCTTTTTGGCCAAGCAAGCAAGCGGGCAATGCAAATCTGCACTACAAAGAAGTATCACTTCCCACCGGTCAAAAGGGACATCCACAAAATGTGTAAAAACCAGAAAGGCAAGACAGGCCCTGGAGAACAGGGAGCCTTGTTATGCTGATGGGCGGGATGTAAATTGCCAACTGCCTCTCTGGAGGAGTGCATTGTGTTCCCTAAAACAAGTAAACAACAGAGCTACAGAGCCAAGGGCACTTCCAGTCTAGGGAATATACCTTGGGAAAACTGAAAATCAATAAGACAGAGCCACCCCAAAATTTAGGGCTGCACTGCTTACAAGGACCTCAACTTGGGTACACCTTAAATATCCCAGGATATATAAAAATGGTTCAAAAAATTGTGGTACTTACGTACGATGGAATATACCTCAGCCATGAAATCAATGACATAATACCAGTAGCAGTAAAATGGGTGGATTCAGGTACGATGATTCTAAGTGAAATAAGTCACACAGAAAAAGAAACTTATCATAAGATATCACTTATGAAGATCCTGTAAACATGGCTACACTTGAACTGAGTTAGGAAAGAGAACAGTGTCTCACATTTAGAAAACACTCTTATGCCTGCTTAAGGGGGAAGGAGAGGTGGGGTGATGCATAAAACCAGAGTTTGATATAAGCACAGGTACCGTTCCAAAAACCAACTATGGAATAGACAAGACCTACACCTTCCTCAGTGAAAGGGACTCAAAACCCCATATTTCCCGCAGAGGAATATATCTGACTAGTAATAATCTTAAAACCTATGGATTGATATGTCTCCGTAAGGGAATCAAGTGTGTCTAGACTGGCATAAACATGGCAGCGAGAATCAGCTCAAACCCACTATAAAAAGGAATTTCAAAAACAAAACAAAAAAACTGGGAAATTCTTTACAATTCCTTCAGGGTCTCTGATGAAACCTGGAATGACCCGATCTACAACGACAGCTGGATGTGGCATAAGGCTGGACACTTGGGACTGAGAGGATTGGTGAGATTGGGTGAACAAATGCAGACCCTTTAAAGCAATAATGCATGGCACCCATTCCATGGGTCCCAACTCTCCAGGTTGAAGGGAATATTACTACAGTTATAACATGTACGGGAAACCTAGAGAACGGACACACTGTGAATACGAAAGGTTTCTAAAACTCAACGAATAGTCCCTCTCCTGGTGCTCCGGTTTGACTTTCCATCTGCTTTACTATCAACCTCCCAACTTGGAGAGACAGCCCCTTTAACCTCCTGGTTCGCACAGGTTGCCAATTTGGCAGAGGATGAAAGGGAAGAGGGAGAACCATTGAGAGAGTACCTGATGGGCATTTGGACGGGCACATATCACTGTAATTTCCCGGCAGGAAGAAGAATTAACCAAAGTCTCAGCCACCTACCGGGAACCAGTATAGGTCCTGAACCAAAATTTTGGACTTGCGGTCAGCTCACCAAAAACGAGTTGAAAAATTGAGCTCAGGGGCACAGCAATTCAAAAACTGGCCCAGTAATAAAGGACAACTATCATCCAAAAATCTGTTGAGGGAAGGCAACGAGACAGACTTGAAAGCGAGGCAGAATAGCAGGAAACAGATTTCAAGAGGTACGTTGGAATCGCCTTTAAAGCACAGGAAGAGGGGCACAACTTCGACAATGATGCACGTGGCCAAAAAGGGCGTATGTGTTTTCTCCTGAATATATTCAGGAGAAAACGCATACGCCCTTTTTGGCCAAGCAAGCAAGCGGGCAATGCAAATCTGCACTACAAAGAAGTATCACTTCCCACCGGTCAAAAGGGACATCCACAAAATGTGTAAAAACCAGAAAGGCAAGACAGGCCCTGGAGAGCAGGGAGCCTTGTTATGCTGATGGGCGGGATGTAAATTGCCAACTCCCTCTCTGGAGGAGTGCATTGTGTTCCCTAAAACAAGTAAACAACAGAGCTACAGAGCCAAGGGCACTTCCAGTCTAGGGAATATACCTTGGGAAAACTGAAAATCAATAAGACAGAGCCACCCCAATATTTAGGGCTGCACTGCTTACAAGGACCTCAACTTGGGTACACCTTAAATATCCCAGGAAATATAAAAATGGTTCAAAAAATTGTGGTACTTACGTACGATGGAATATACCTCAGCCATGAAATCAATGTCATAAGAGCAGTAGCAGCAAAATGGGTGGATTCAGGTACGATGATTCTAAGTGAAATAAGTCACAGAGAAAAAGAAACTTATCATAAGATATCACTTATGAAGATCCTGTAAACATGGCTACACTTGAACTGAGTTAGGAAAGAGAACAGTGTCTCACATTTAGAAAACACACTTATGCCTGCTTAAGGGGGAAGCAGAGGTGGGGTGATGCATAAAACCAGAGTTTGATATAAGCACCGGTACCGTTCCAAAAACCAACTATGGAATAGACAAGACCTACACCTTCCTCAGTGAAAGGGACTCAAAACACCATATTTCCCGCAGAGGAATATATCTGACTAGTAAGAATCTTAAAACCTATGTATTGATATGTCTCCGTAAGGGAATCAAGTGTGTCTAGACTGGCTTAAACATGGCAGCGAGAATCAGCTCAAACCCACTATAAAAAGGAATTTCAAAAACAAAACAAAAAAACTGGGAAATTCTTTACAATTCCTTCAGGGTCAATGATGAAACCTGGAATGACCCTATCTACAACGACAGCTGGATATGGCATAAGGCTGGACACTTGGGACTGAGAGGATTGGTGAGATTGGGTGAGCAAATGCAGACCCTTTAAAGCAATAATGCATGGCACCCATTCCATGGGTCCCAACTCTCCAGGTTGAAGGGAATATTACTACAGTTATAACATGTACGGGAAACCGAGAGAACGGACACACTGTGAATACGAAAGGTTTCTAAAACTCAACGAATAGTCCCTCTCCTGGTGCTCCGGTTTGACTTTTCACCTGCTTTACTATCAACCTCCCAACTTGGAGAGACAGCCCCTTTAACCTCCTGGTTCTCACAGGTTGCCAATTTGGCAGAGGATGAAAGGGAAGAGGGAGAACCAATGAGAGAGTAGCTGTTAGGCATTTGGACGGGCACATATCACTGTAATTTCCCGGCAGGAAGAAGAATTAACCAAAGTCTCAGCCACCCACCGGGAACCAGTATAGGTCCTGAACCAAAATTTTGGACTTGCGGTCAGCTCACCTAAAACGAGTTGAAAAATGGAGCTCAGGGGCACAGCAATTCAAAAACTGGCCGAGTAATAAAGGACAACTATCGTCCAAAAATCTGTTGAGGGAAGGCAACGAGGCGGACTTGAAAGCGAGGCAGAATAGCAGGAAACAGATTTCAAGAGGTACGTTGGAATCACCTTTAAAGCACAGGAAGAGGGGCACAACTTTGACAATGATGCACTTGGCCAAAAAGGGCGTATGCGTTTTCTCCTGAATATATTCAGGAGAAAACGCATACGCCCTTTTTGGCCAAGCAAGCAAGCGGGCAATGCAAATCTGCACTACAAAGAAGTATCACTTCCCACCGGTCAAAAGGGACATCCACAAATGTGTAAAAACCAGAAAGGCAAGACAGGCCCTGGAGAACAGGGAGCCTTGTTATGCTGATGGGCGGGATGTAAATTGCCAACTGCCTCTCTGGAGGAGTGCATTGTGTTCCCTAAAACAAGTAAACAACAGAGCTACAGAGCCAAGGGCACTTCCAGTCTAGGGAATATACCTTGGGAAAACTGAAAATCAATAAGACAGAGCCACCCCAAAATTTAGGGCTGCACTGCTTACAAGGACCTCAACTTGGGTACACCTTAAATATTCCAGGAAATATAAAAATGGTTCAAAAAATTGTGGTACTTACGTACGATGGAATATACCTCAGCCATGAAATCAATGACATAATACCAGTAGCAGTAAAATGGGTGGATTCAGGTACGATGATTCTAAGTGAAATAAGTCACACAGAAAAAGAAACTTATCATAAGATATCACTTATGAAGATCCTGTAAACATGGCTACACTTGAACTGAGTTAGGAAAGAGAACAGTGTCTCACATTTAGAAAACACTCTTATGCCTGCTTAAGGGGGAAGGAGAGGTGGGGTGATGCATAAAACCAGAGTTTCATATAAGCACAGGTACCGTTCCAAAAACCAACTATGGAATAGACAAGACCTACACCTTCCTCAGTGAAAGGGACTCAAAACCCCATATTTCCCGCAGAGGAATATATCTGACTAGTAATAATCTTAAAACCTATGGATTGATATGTCTCCGTAAGGGAATCAAGTGTGTCTAGACTGGCATAAACATGGCAGCGAGAATCAGCTCAAACCCACTATAAAAAGGAATTTCAAAAACAAAACAAAAAAACTGGGAAATTCTTTACAATTCCTTCAGGGTCTCTGATGAAACCTGGAATGACCCTATCTACAACGACAGCTGGATGTGGCATTAGGCTGGACACTTGGGACTGAGAGGATTGGTGAGATTGGGTGAACAAATGCAGACCCTTTAAAGCAATAATGCATGGCACACATTCCATGGGTCCCAACTCTCCAGGTTGAAGGGAATATTACTACAGTTATAACATGTACGGTAAACCTAGAGAACGGACACACTGTGAATACGAAAGGTTTCTAAAACTCAACGAATAGTCCCTCTCCTGGTGCTCCGGTTTGACTTTCCATCTGCTTTACTATCAACCTCCCAACTTGGAGAGACAGCCCCTTTAACCTCCTGGTTCGCACAGGTTGCCAATTTGGCAGAGGATGAAAGGGAAGAGGGAGAACCATTGAGAGAGTACCTGATGGGCATTTGGACGGGCACATATCACTGTAATTTCCCGGCAGGAAGAAGAATTAACCAAAGTCTCAGGCCCCCACCGGGAACCAGTATAGGTCCTGAACCAAAATTTTGGACTTGCGGTCAGCTCACCAAAAACGAGTTGAAAAATGGAGCTCAGGGGCACAGCATTTCACAAACTGGCCGAGTAATAAAGGACAACTATCGTCCAAAAATCTGTTGAGGGAAGGCAACGAGGCGGACTTGAAAGCGAGGCAGAATAGCAGGAAACAGATTTCAAGAGGTACGTTGGAATCGCCTTTAAAGCACAGGAAGAGGGGCACAACTTTGACAATGATGCACTTGGCCAAAAAGGGCGTATGCGTTTTCTCCTGAATACATTCAGGAGAAAACGCATACGCCCTTTTTGTCCAAGCAAGCAAGCAGGCAATGCAAATCTGCACTACAAAGAAGTATCACTTCCCACCGGTCAAAAGGGACATCCACAAAATGTGTAAAAACCAGAAAGGCAAGACAGGCCCTGGAGAACAGGGAGCCTTGTTATGCTGATGGGCGGGATGTAAATTGCCAACTGCCTCTCTGGAGGAGTGCATTGTGTTCCCTAAAACAAGTAAACAACAGAGCTACAGAGCCAAGGGCACTTCCAGTCTAGGGAATATACCTTGGGAAAACTGAAAATCAATAAGACAGAGCCACCCCAATATTTAGGGCTGCACTGCTTACAAGGACCTCAACTTGGGTACACCTTAAATATCCCAGGAAATATAAAAATGGTTCAAAAAATTGTGGTACTTACGTACGATGGAATATCCCTCACCCATGAAATCAATGTCATAAGACCAGTAGCAGCAAAATGGGTGGATTCAGGTACGATGATTCTAAGTGAAATAAGTCACACAGAAAAAGAAACTTATCATAAGATATCACTTATGAAGATCCTCTAAACATGGCTACACTTGAACTGAGTTAGGAAAGAGATCAGTGTCTCACATTTAGAAAGTACTCTTATGCCTGCTTAAGGGGGAAGGAGAGGTGGGGTGATGCATAAAAACAGAGTTTGATATAAGCAGAGGTACCATTCCAAAAACCAACTATGGAATAGACAAGACCTACACCTTCCTCAGTGAAAGGGACTCAAAACCCCATATTTCCCGCAGAGGAATATATCTGACTATTAAGAATCTTAAAACCTATGTATTGATATGTCTCCGTAAGGGAATCAAGTGTGTCTAGACTGGCATAAACATGGCAGCGAGAATCAGCTCAAACCCACTATAAAAAGGAATTTCAAAAACAAAACAAAAAAACTGGGAAATTCTTTACAATTCCTTCAGGGTCTCTGATGAAACCTGGAATGACCCTATCTACAACGACAGCTGGATGTGGCATAAGGCTGGACACTTGGGACTGAGAAGATTGGTGAGATTGGGTGAACAAATGCAGACCCTTTAAAGCAATAATGCATGGCACCCATTCCATGCGTCCCAACTCTCCAGGTTGAAGGGAATATTACTACAGTTATAACATGTACGGGAAACCTAGAGAACGGACACACTGTGAATACGAAAGGTTTCTAAAACTCAACGAATAGTCCCTCTCCTGGTTCTCCGGTTTGACTTTCCATCTGCTTTACTATCAACCTCCCAACTTGGAGAGACAGACCCTTTAACCTCCTGGTTCGCACAGGTTGCCAATTTGGCAGAGGATGAAAGGGAAGAGGGAGAACCAATGAGAGAGTACCTGATAGGCATTTGGACGGGCACATATCACTGTAATTTCCCGGCAGGAAGAAGAATTAACCAAAGTCTCAGCCACCTAACGGGAACCAGTATAGGTCCTGAACCAAAATTTTGGACTTGCAGTCAGCTCACCAAAAACGAGTTGAAAAATGGAGCTCACGGGCACAGCATTTCACAAACTGGCCGAGTAATAAAGGACAACTATCGTCCAAAAATCTGTTGAGGGAAGGCAACGAGGCGGACTTGAAAGCGAGGCAGAATAGCAGGAAACAGATTTCAAGAGGTACGTTGGAATCGCCTTTAAAGCACAGGAAGAGGGGCACAACTTCGACAATGATGCACTTGGCCAAAAAGGGCGTATGCGTTTTCTCCTGAATATATTCAGGAGAAAACGCATACGCCCTTTTTGGCCAAGCAAGCAAGCGGGCAATGCAAATCTGCACTACAAAGAAGTATCACTTCCCACCGGTCAAAAGGGACATCCACAAAATGTGTAAAAACCAGAAAGGCAAGACAGGCCCTGGAGAACAGGGAGCCTTGTTATGCTGATGGGCGGGATGTAAATTGCCAACTCCCTCTCTGGAGGAGTGCATTGTGTTCCCTAAAACAAGTAAACAACAGAGCTACAGAGCCAAGGGCACTTCCAGTCTAGGGAATATACCTTGGGAAAACTGAAAATCAATAAGACAGAGCCACCCCAATATTTAGGGCTGCACTGCTTACAAGGACCTCAACTTGGGTACACCTTAAATATCCCAGGAAATATAAAAATGGTTCAAAAAATTGTGGTACTTACGTACGATGGAATATACCTCAGCCATGTAATCAATGACATAAGAGCAGTAGCAGTAAAATGGGTGGATTCAGGTACGATGATTCTAAGTGAAATAAGTCACACAGAAAAAGAAACTTATCATAAGATATCACTTATGAAGATCCTGTAAACATGGCTACACTTGAACTGAGTTATGAAAGAGAACAGTGTCTCACATTTAGAAAACACTCTTATACCTGCTTAAGGGGGAAGAGAGGTGGGGTGATGCATAAAACCAGAGTTTGATATAAGCACAGGTACAGTTCCAAAAACCAACTATGGAATAGACAAGACCTACACCTTCCTCAGTGAAAGGGACTCAAATCCCCATATTTCCCGCAGAGGAACATATCTGACTAGTAAGAATCTTAAAACCTATGTATTGATATGTCTCCGTCAGGGAATCAAGAGTGTCTAGACTGGCATAAACATCGCAGCGAGAATCAGCTCAAACCCACTATAAAAAGAATTTCAAAAACAAAACAAAAAAACTGGGAAATTCTTTACAATTCCTTCAGAATCTCTGATGAAACCTGGAATGACCCTATCTACAACGACAGCTGGATATGGCATAAGGCTGGACACTTGGGACTGAGAGGATTGGTGAGATTGGGTGAACAAATGCAGACCATTTAAAGCAATAATGCATGGCACACATTCCATGGGTCCCAACTCTCCAGGTTGAATGGAATATTACTACAGTTATAACATGTACGGGAAACCTAGTGAACGGACACACTGTGAATACGAAAGGTTTCTAAAACTCAAGGAATAGTCCCTCTCCTGGTGCTCCGGTTTGACTTTCCATCTGCTTTACTATCAACCTCCCAACTTGGAGAGACAGCCCCTTTAACCTCCTGGTTCGCACAGGTTGCCAATTTGGCAGAGGATGAAAGGGAAGAGGGAGAACCAATGAGAGAGTAGCTGTTAGGCATTTGGACAGACACATATCACTGTAATTTCCCGGCAGGAAGAAGAATTAACCAAAGTCTCAGGCCCCCACCGGGAACCAGTATAGGTCCTGAACCAAAATTTTGGACTTGCGGTCAGCTCACCAAAAACGAGTTGAAAAATGGAGCTCAGGGGCACAGCATTTCACAAACTGGCCGAGTAATAAAGGACAACTATCGTCCAAAAATCTGTTGAGGGAAGGCAACGAGGCGGACTTGAAAGCGAGGCAGAATAGCAGGAAACAGATTTCAAGAGGTACGTTGGAATCGCCTTTAAAGCACAGGAAGAGGGGCACAACTTTGACAATGATGCACTTGGCCAAAAAGGGCGTATGCGTTTTCTCCTGAATACATTCAGGAGAAAACGCATACGCCCTTTTTGTCCAAGCAAGCAAGCAGGCAATGCAAATCTGCACTACAAAGAAGTATCACTTCCCACCGGTCAAAAGGGACATCCACAAAATGTGTAAAAACCAGAAAGGCAAGACAGGCCCTGGAGAACAGGGAGCCTTGTTATGCTGATGGGCGGGATGTAAATTGCCAACTGCCTCTCTGGAGGAGTGCATTGTGTTCCCTAAAACAAGTAAACAACAGAGCTACAGAGCCAAGGGCACTTCCAGTCTAGGGAATATACCTTGGGAAAACTGAAAATCAATAAGACAGAGCCACCCCAAAATTTAGGGCTGCACTGCTTACAAGGACCTCAACTTGGGTACACCTTAAATATCCCAGGAAATATAAAAATGGTTCAAAAAATTGTGGTACTTACGTACGATGGAATATCCCTCACCCATGAAATCAATGTCATAAGACCAGTAGCAGCAAAATGGGTGGATTCAGGTACGATGATTCTAAGTGAAATAAGTCACACAGAAAAAGAAACTTATCATAAGATATCACTTATGAAGATCCTCTAAACATGGCTACACTTGAACTGAGTTAGGAAAGAGATCAGTGTCTCACATTTAGAAAGTACTCTTATGCCTGCTTAAGGGGGAAGGAGAGGTGGGGTGATGCATAAAAACAGAGTTTGATATAAGCAGAGGTACCATTCCAAAAACCAACTATGGAATAGACAAGACCTACACCTTCCTCAGTGAAAGGGACTCAAAACCCCATATTTCCCGCAGAGGAATATATCTGACTAGTAAGAATCTTAAAACCTATGTATTGATATGTCTCCGTAAGGGAATCAAGTGTGTCTAGACTGGCATAAACATGGCAGCGAGAATCAGCTCAAACCCACTATAAAAAGGAATTTCAAAAACAAAACAAAAAAACTGGGAAATTCTTTACAATTCCTTCAGGGTCTCTGATGAAACCTGGAATGACCCTATCTACAACGACAGCTGGATGTGGCATAAGGCTGGACACTTGGGACTGAGAAGATTGGTGAGATTGGGTGAACAAATGCAGACCCTTTAAAGCAATAATGCATGGCACCCATTCCATGGGTCCCAACTCTCCAGGTTGAAGGGAATATTACTACAGTTATAACATGTACGGGAAACCTAGAGAACGGACACACTGTGAATACGAAAGGTTTCTAAAACTCAACGAATAGTCCCTCTCCTGGTGCTCCGGTTTGACTTTCCATCTGCTTTACTATCAACCTCCCAACTTGGAGAGACAGCCCCTTTAACCTCCTGGTTCGCACAGGTTGCCAATTTGGCAGAGGATGAAAGGGAAGAGGGAGAACCAATGAGAGAGTACCTGATAGGCATTTGGACGGGCACATATCACTGTAATTTCCCGGCAGGAAGAATAATTAACCAAAGTCTCAGCCACCTAACGGGAACAAGTATAGGTCCTGAACCAAAATTTTGGACTTGCGGTCAGCTCACCAAAAACGAGTTGAAAAATGGAGCTCAGGGGCACAGCATTTCACAAACTGGCCGAGTAATAAAGGACAACTATCGTCCAAAAATCTGTTGAGGGAAGGCAACGAGGCGGACTTGAAAGCGAGGCAGAATAGCAGGAAACAGATTTCAAGAGGTACGTTGGAATCGCCTTTAAAGCACAGGAAGAGGGGCACAACTTCGACAATGATGCACTTGGCCAAAAAGGGCGTATGCGTTTTCTCCTGAATACATTCAGGAGAAAACGCATACGCCCTTTTTGGCCAAGCAAGCAAGCGGGCAATGCAAATCTGCACTACAAAGAAGTATCACTTCCCACAAGTCAAAAGGGACATCCACAAAATGTGTAAAAACCAGAAAGGCAAGACAGGCCCTGGAGAACAGGGAGCCTTGTTATGCTGATGGGCGGGATGTAAATTGCCAACTGCCTCTCTGGAGGAGTGCATTGTGTTCCCTAAAACAAGTAAACAACAGAGCTACAGAGCCAAAGGCACTTCCAGTCTAGGGAATATACCTTGGGAAAACTGAAAATCAAAAAGACACAGCTACCCCAAAATTTAGGGCTGCACTGCTTACAAGGACCTCAACTTGGGTACACCTTAAATATCCCAGGAAATATAAAAATGGTTCAAAAAATTGTGGTACTTACGTACGATGGAATATCCCTCAGCCATGAAATCAATGTCATAAGACCAGTAGCAGCAAAATGGGTGGATTCAGGTACGATGATTCTAAGTGAAATAAGTCACACAGAAAAAGAAACTTATCATAAGATATCACTTATGAAGATCCTGTAAACATGGCTACACTTGAACTGAGTTAGGAAAGAGATCAGTGTCTCACATTTAGAAAGTACTCTTATGCCTGCTTAAGGGGGAAGGAGAGGTGGGGTGATGCATAAAAACAGAGTTTGATATAAGCACAGGTACCATTCCAAAAACCAACTATGGAATAGACAAGACCTACACCTTCCTCAGTGAAAGGGACTCAAAACCCCATATTTCCCGCAGAGGAATATATCTGACTAGTAAGAATCTTAAAACCTATGTATTGATATGTCTCCGTAAGGGAATCAAGTGTGTCTAGACTGGCATAAACATGGCAGCGAGAATCAGCTCAAACCCACTATAAAAAGGAATTTCAAAAACATAACCAAAAAACTGGGAAATTCTTTACATTTCCTTCAGGGTCTCTGATGAAACCTGGAATGACCCTATCTACAACGACAGCTGGATGTGGCATAAGGCTGGACACTTGGGACTGAGAGGATTGGTGAGATTGGGTGAACAAATGCAGACCATTTAAAGCAATAATGCATGGCACACATTCCATGGGTCCCAACTCTCCAGGTTGAAGGGAATATTACTACAGTTATAACATGTACGGGAAACCTAGAGAACGGACACACTGTGAATACGAAAGGTTTCTAAAACTCAAGGAATAGTCCCTCTCCTGGTGCTCCGGTTTGACTTTCCATCTGCTTTACTATCAACCTCCCAACTTGGAGAGACAGCCCCTTTAACCTCCTGGTTCGCACAGGTTGCCAATTTGGCAGAGGATGAAAGGGAAGAGGGAGAACCAATGAGAGAGTAGCTGTTAGACATTTGGACGGGCACATATCACTGTAATTTCCCGGCAGGAAGAAGAATTAACCAAAGTCTCAGCCACCCACCGGGAACCAGTATAGGTCCTGAACCAAAATTTTGGACTTGCGGTCAGCTCACCTAAAACAAGTTGAAAAATGGAGCTCAGGGGCACAGCAATTCACAAACTGGCCGAGTAATAAAGGACAACTATCGTCCAAAAATCTGTTGAGGGAAGGCAATGAGGCGGACTTGAAAGCGAGGCAGTATAGCAGGAAACAGATTTCAAGAGGTACGTTGGAATCGCCTTTAAAGCACAGGAAGAGGGGCACAACTTCGACAATGATGCACTTGGCCAAAAAGGGCGTATGCGTTTTCTCCTGAATATATTCAGGAGAAAACGCATACGCCCTTTTTGGCCAAGCAAGCAAGCGGGCAATGCAAATCTCCACTACAAAGAAGTATCACTTCCCACCGGTCAAAAGGGACATCCACAAAATGTGTAAAAACCAGAAAGGCAAGACAGGCCCTGGAGAACAGGGAGCCTTGTTATGCTGATGGGCGGGATGTAAATTGCCAACTGCCTCTCTGGAGGAGTGCATTGTGTTCCCTAAAACAAGTAAACAACAGAGCTACAGAGCCAAGGGCACTTCCAGTCTAGGGAATATACCTGGGAAAAACTGAAAATCAATAAGACAGAGCCACCCCAAAATTTAGGGCTGCACTGCTTACAAGGACCTCAACTTGGGTACACCTTAAATATCCCAGGAAATATAAAAATGGTTCAAAAAATTGTGGTACTTACATACGATGGAATATCCCTCAGCCATGAAATCAATGTCATAAGACCAGTAGCAGCAAAATGGGTGGATTCAGGTACGATGATTCTAAGTGAAATAAGTCACAGAGAAAAAGAAACTTATCATAAGATATCACTTATGAAGATCCTGTAAACATGGCTACACTTGAACTGAGTTAGGAAAGAGAACAGTGTCTCACATTTAGAAAACACTCTTATGCCTGCTTAAGGGGGAAGGAGAGGTGGGGTGCTGCATAAAACCAGAGTTTGATATAAGCAGAGGTACCGTTCCAAAAACCAACTATGGAATAGGCAAGACCTACACCTTCCTCAGTGAAAGGGACTCAAAACCCCATATTTCCTGCAGAGGAATATATCTGACTAGTAAGAATCTTAAAACCTATGTCTTGATATGTCTCCGTAAGGGAATCAAGTATGTCTAGACTGGCATAAACATGGCAGTGCGAATCAGCTCCAACCCACTATAAAAAGGAATTTCAAAAACAAAACAAAAAAACTGGGAAATTCTTTACAATTCCTTCAGGGTCTCTGATGAAACCTGGAATGACCCTATCTACAACGACAGCTGGATGTGGCATAAGGCTGGACACTTTGGACTGAGAGCATTGGTGAGATTGGGTGAACAAATGCAGACCATTTAAAGCAATAGTGCTTGGCACACATTCCATGGGTCCCAACTCTCCAGGTTGAAGGGAATATTACTACAGTTATAACATGTACGGGAAACCTAGAGAACGGACACACTGTGAATACGAAAGGTTTCTAAAACTCAACGAATAGTCCCTCTCCTGGTGCTCCGGTTTGACTTTCCACCTGCTTTACTATCAACCTCCCAACTTGGAGAGACAGCCCCTTTAACCTCCTGGTTCGCACAGGTTGCCAATTTGGCAGAGGATGAAAGGGAAGAGGGAGAACCAATGAGAGAGTAGCTGTTAGGCATTTGGACGGGCACATATCACTGTAATTTCCCGGCAGGAAGAAGAATTAACCAAAGTCTCAGCCCCCCACCGGGAACCAGCATAGGTCCTGAACCAAAATATTGGACCTGCGGTCAGCTCACCAAAAACGAGTTGAAAAATGGAGCTCAGGGGCACAGCAATTCACAAACTGGCGAGTAATAAAGGACAACTATCGTCCAAAAATCTGTTGAGGGAAGGCACGAGGCAGACTTGAAAGCGAGGCAGAATAGCAGGAAACAGATTCAAGAGGTACGTTGGAATCGCCTTTAAAGCACCGGATGAGGGGCACAACTTCGACAAGATGCACGTGGCCAAAAAGGGCGTATGCGTTTTCTCCTGAATATATTCAGGAGAAAACGCATACGCCTTTTTGGCCAAGCAAGCAATCGGGCAATGCAAATCTGCACTACAAAGAAGTATCACTTACCACCGGTCAAAGGGACATCCACAAAATGTGTAAAACCAGAAAGGCAAAACAGGCCCTGGAGAACAGGGAGCCTTGTTATGCTGATGGGCTGGATGTAAATTGCCAACTGCCTCTCTGGAGGAGTACACTGTGTTCCCTAAAACAAGTAAAGAACAGAGCTACAGAGCCAAGGGCACTTCCAGTCTAGGGAATATACCTTGGGATAACTGAAAATCAATAAGACAGAGCCACTCCAAAATTTAGGGCTGCACTGCTTATAAGGACCTCAACTTGGGTACACCTTAAATATCCCAGGAAATATAAAAATGGTTCAAAAAATTGTGGTACTTACGTACGATGGAATATCCCTCAGCCATGAAATCAATGTCATAAGACCAGTAGCAGTAAAATGGGTGGATTCAGGTACGATGATTCTAAGTGAAATAAGTCACAGAGAAAAAGAAACTTATCATAAGATATCACTTATGAAGATCCTGTAAACATGGCTACACTTGAACTGAGTTAGGAAAGAGAACAGTGTCTCACATTTAGAAAACACTCTTATGCCTGCTTAAGGGGGAAGGAGAGGTGGGGTGATGCATAAAACCAGAGTTTGATATAAGCAGAGGTACCGTTCCAAAAACCAACTATGGAATATACAAGACCTACACCTTCCTCAGTGAAAGGGACTCAAAACCCCATATTTCCCGCAGAGGAATATATCTGACTAGTAAGAATATTAAAACCTATGTATTGATATGCCTCCGTAAGGGAA
The DNA here is from genome assembly GCF_949752795.1 of Hyperoodon ampullatus. Lineage (NCBI taxonomy): Eukaryota > Metazoa > Chordata > Mammalia > Artiodactyla > Ziphiidae > Hyperoodon > Hyperoodon ampullatus. The sequence goes on from NW_027640776.1 coordinate 40,183, forward strand.
TCAAGTGTGTCTAGACTGGGATAAATATGGCAGCGAGAATCAGCTCAAACCCACTATAAAAAGGAATTTCAAAAACAAAACAAAAAAACTGGGAAATTCTTTACAATTCCTTCAGAGTCTCTGATGAAACCTGGAATGACCCTATCTACAACGACAGCTGGATGTGGCATAAGGCGGGACACTTGGACTGAGAGGATTGGTGAGATTGGGTGAACAAATGCAGAACCTTTAAAGCATTAATGCATGGCACCCATTCCATGGGTCCCAACTCTCCAGGTTGAAGGGAATATTACTACAGTTATAACATGTACGGGAAACCTAGAGAACGGACACACTGTGAATACGAAAGGTTTCTAAAACTCAACGAATAGTCCCTCTCCTGGTGCTCCGGTTTGACTTTCCACCTGCTTTACTATCAACCTCCCAACTTGGAGAGACAGCCCCTTTAACCTCCTGGTTCGCACAGGTTGCCAATTTGGCAGAGGATGAAAGGGAAGAGGGAGAACCAATGAGAGAGTAGCTGTTAGGCATTTGGAAGGGCACATATCACAGTAATTTCCCGGCAGGAAGAAGAATTAACCAAAGTCTCAGCCCCCCACCGGGAACCAGCAGAAGTCCTGAACCAAAATTTTGGACTTGCGGTCAGCTCACCAAAAACGAGTTGAAAAATGGAGCTCAGGGGCACAGCAATTCACAAACTGGCCGAGTAATAAAGGACAACTATCGTCCAAAAATCTGTTGAGGGAAGGCAACGAGGCAGACTTGAAAGCGAGGCAGAATAGCAGGAAACAGATTTCAAGAGGTACGTTGGAATCGCCTTTAAAGCACAGGAAGAGGGGCACAACTTCGACAATGATGCACTTGGCCAAAAAGGGCGTATGCGTTTTCTCCTGAATATATTCAGGAGAAAACGCATACGCCCTTTTTGGCCAAGCAAGCAAGCGGGCAATGCATATCTCCACTACAAAGAAGTATCACTTCCCACCGGTCAAAAGGGACATCCACAAAATGTGTAAAAACCAGAAAGGCAAGACTGGTCCTGGAGAACAGGGAGCCTTGTTATGCTGATGGACGGGATGTAAATTGCCAACTGCCTCTCTGGAGGAGTGCATTTTGTTCCCTAAAACAAGTAAAATACAGAGCTACAGAGCCAAGGGCACTTCCAGTCTAGGGAATATACCTGGGAAAAACTGAAAATCAATAAGACAGAGCCACCCCAAAATTTTGGGCTGCACTGCTTACAAGGACCTCAACTTGGGTACACCTTAAATATCCCAGGAAATATAAAAATGGTTCAAAAAATTGTGGTACTTACGTACGATGGAATATCCCTCAGCCATGAAATCAATGTCATAACACCAATAGCAGCAAAATGGGTGGATTCAGGTACGATGATTCTAAGTGAAATAAGTCACACAGAAAAAGAAACTTATCATAAGTTATCACTTATGAAGATCCTGTAAACATGGCTACACTTGAACTGAGTTAGGAAAGAGAACAGTGCCTCACATTTAGAAAACGCTGTTATGCCTGCTTAAGGGGGAAGGAGAGGTGGGGTGATGCATAAAACCAGAGTTTGATATAAGCACAGGTACCGTTCCAAAAACCAACTATGGAATAGACAAGACCTACACCTTCCTCATGGAAAGGGACTCAAAACTCCATATTTCCCGCAGAGGAATATATCTGACTAGTAAGAATCTTAAAACCTATGTATTGATATGTCTCCGTAAGGGAATCAAGTGTGTCTAGAATGGCATAAACATGGCAGCGAGAATCAGCTCAAACCCACTATAAAAAGGAATTTCAAAACAAAACAAAAAAACTGGGAAATTCTTTACAATTCCTTCAGGGTCTCTGATGAAACCTGGAATGACCCTATCTACAATGACAGCTGGATGTGGCATAAGGCTGGACACTTTGGACTGAGAGGATTGGTTAGATTGGGTGAACAAATGCAGACCATTTAAAGCAATAATGCATGGCACACATTCCATGGGTCCCAACTCTCCAGGTTGAAGGGAATATTACTACAGTTATAACATGTACGGGAAACCTAGAGAACGGACACACTGTGAATACGAAAGGTTTCTAAAACTCAACGAATAGTCCCTCTCCTGGTGCTCCGGTTTGACTTTCCATCTGCTTTACTATCAACCTCCCAACTTGGAGAGACAGCCCCTTTAACCTCCTGGTTCGCACAGGTTGCCAATTTGGCAGAGGATGAAAGGGAAGAGGGAGAACCAATGAGAGAGTAGCTGTTAGACATTTGGACGGGCACATATCACTCTAACTTCCCGGCAGGAAGAAGAATTAACCAAAGTCTCAGCCCCCCACCGGGAACCAGTATAGGTCCTGAACCAAAATTTTGTACTTGCGGTCAGCTCATCTAAAACGAGTTGGAAAATGGAGCTCAGGGGCACAGCAATTCACAAACTGGCCGAGTAATAAAGGACAACTGTCGTCCAAATATCTGTTGAGGAATGCCACGAGGCGGACTTGAAAGCGAGGCAGAATAGCAGGAAACAGATTTCAAGAGGTATGTTGGAATCGCCTTTAAAGCACAGGAAGAGGGGCACAACTTCGACAATGATGCACTTGGCCAAAAAGTGCGTATGCGTTTTCTCCTGAATATATTCAGGAGGAAACGCATACGCCCTTTTTGGCCAAGCAAGCAAGTAGGCAATGCAAATCTGCACTACAAAGAAGTATCACTTCCCACCGGTCAAAAGGGACATCCACAAAATGTGTAAAAACCAGAAACGCAAGACAGGCCCTGGAGAACAGGGAGCCTTGTTATGCTGATGGGCGGGATGTAAATTGCCAACTGCCTCTCTGGAGGAGTGCATTGTGTTCCGTAAAACAAGTAAACAACAGAGCTACAGAGCCAAGGGCACTTCCAGTCTAGGGAATATACCTTGGGAAAACTGAAAATCAAAAAGACACAGCCACCCCAAAATTTAGGGCTGCACTGCTTACAAGGACCTCAACTTGGGTACACCTTAAATATCCCAGGAAATATAAAAATGGTTCAAAAAATTGTGGTACTTACATACGATGGAATATCCCTCAGCCATGAAATCAATGTCATAAGACCAGTAGCAGCAAAATGGGTGGATTCAGGTACGATGATTCTAAGTGAAATAAGTCACACAGAAAAAGAAACTTATCATAAGATATCACTTATGAAGATCCTGTAAACATGGCTACACTTGAACTGGGTTAGGAAAGAGAACAGTGTCTCACATTTAGAAAACACTCTTATGCCTGCTTAAGGGGGAAGGAGAGGTGGGGTGATGCATAAAACCAGAGTTTGATATAAGCAGAGGTACCGTTCCAAAAACCAACTATGGAATAGGCAAGACCTACACCTTCCTCACTGAAAGGGACTCAAAACACCATATTTCCCGCAGAGGAATATATCTGACTAGTAAGTATCTTAAAACCTATGTATTGATATGTCTCCGTAAGGGAACCAAGTGTGTCTAGACTGGCATAAACATGGCAGCGAGAATCAGCTCAAACCCACTATAAAAAGGAATTTCAAAAACAAAACAAAAAACTGGGAAATTCTTTACAATTCATTCAGAGTCTCTGATGAAACCTGGACTGACCCTATCTACAACGACAGCTGGATGTGGCATAAGGCGGGACACTTGGACTGAGAGGATTGGTGAGATTGGGTGAACAAATGCAGAACCTTTAAAGCATTAATGCATGGCACTCATTCCATGGGTCCCAACTCTCCAGGTTGAAGGGAATATTACTACATTTATAACATGTACGGGAAACCTAGAGAACGGACACACTGTGAATACGAAAGGTTTCTAAAACTCAACGAATAGTCCCTCTCCTGGTGCTCCGGTTTGACTTTCCACCTGCTTTACTATCAACCTCCCAACTTGGAGAGACAGCCCCTTTAACCTCCTGGTTCGCACAGGTTGCCAATTTGGCAGAGGATGAAAGGGAAGAGGGAGAACCAATGAGAGAGTAGCTGTTAGGCATTTGGACGGGCACATATCACTCTAATTTCCCGGCAGGAAGAAGAATTAACCAAATTCTCAGCCACCCACCGGGAACCAGTATAGGTCCTGAAGCAAAATTTTGGACCTGCGGTCAGCTCACCAAAAACGAGTTGAAAAATGGAGCTCAGGGGCACAGCAATTCACAAACTGGCCGAGTAATAAAGGACAACTATCGTCCAAAAATCTGTTGAGGGAAGGCAACGAGGCGGACTTGAAAGCGAAGCAGAATAGCAGGAAACAGATTTCAAGAGGTACGTTGGAATCACCTTTAAAGCACCGGATGAGGGGCACAACTTCGGCAATGATGCACGTGGCCAAAAAGGGCGTATGCGTTTTCTCCTGAATATATTCAGGAGAAAACGCATACGCCCTTTTTGGCCAAGCAAGCAATCGGGCAATGCAAATCTGCATTACAAAGAAGCATCACTTACCACCGGTCAAAAGGGACATCCACAAAATGTGTAAAAACCAGAAAGGCAAGACAGGCACTGGAGAACAGGGAGCCTTGTTATGCTGATGGGCGGATGTAAATTGCCAACTGCCTCTCTGGAGGAGTACATTGTGTTCCCTAAAAGAAGTAAAGAACAGAGCTACAGAGCCAAGGGCACTTCCAGTCTAAGGAATATACCTTTGGAAAACTGAATATCAAAAAGACACAGCCACCCCAAAATTTAGGGCTGCACTGCTTACAAGGACCTCAACTTGGGTACACCTTAAATATCCCAGGAAATATAAAAATGATTCAAAAAATTGTGGTACTTACGTACGATGGAATATCCCTCAGCCATGAAATCAATGTCATAAGACCAGTAGCAGTAAAATGGGTGGATTCAGGTACGATGATTCTAAGTGAAATAAGTCACAGAGAAAAAGAAACTTATCATAAGATATCACTTATGAAGATCCTGTAAACATGGCTACACTTGAACTGAGTTAGGAAAGAGAACAGTGTCTCACATTTAGAAAACACTCTTATGCCTGCTTAAGGGGGAAGGAGAGGTGGGGTGATGCATAAAACCAGAGTTTGATATAAGCACAGGTACCGTTCCAAAAACCAACTATGGAATAGACAAGACCTACACCTTCCTCAGTGAAAGGGACTCAAAACCCCATATTTCCCGCAGAGGAATATATCTGACTAGTAAGAATCTTAAAACCTATGTATTGATATGTCTCCGTAAGGGAATCAAGTGTGTCTAGACTGGCATAAACATGGCAGCGAGAATCTGCTCAAACCCACTATAAAAAGGAATTTCAAAAACAAAACAAAAAAACTGGGAAATTCTTTACAATTCCTTCAGAGTCTCTGATGAAACCTGGAATGACCCTATCTACAACGACAGCTGGATGTGGCATAAGGCGGGACACTTGGACTGAGAGGATTGGTGAGATTGGGTGAACAAATGCAGACCATTTAAAGCAATAATGCATGGCACACATTCCATGGGTCCCAACTCTCCAGGTTGAAGGGAATATTACTACAGTTATAACATGTACGGGAAACCTAGAGAACGGACACACTGTGAATACGAAAGGTTTCTAAAACTCAACGAATAGTCCCTCTCCTGGTGCTCCGGTTTGACTTTCCACCTGCTTTACTATCAACCTCCCAACTTGGAGAGACAGCCCCTTTAACCTCCTGGTTCGCACAGGTTGCCAATTTGGCAGAGGATGAAAGGGAAGAGGGAGAACCAATGAGAGAGTAGCTGTTAGGCATTTGGACGGGCACATATCACAGTAATTTCCCGGCAGGAAGAAGAATTAACCAAAGTCTCAGCCCCCCACCGGGAACCAGCAGAAGTCCTGAACCAAAATTTTGGACTTGCGGTCAGCTCACCAAAAACGAGTTGAAAAATGGAGCTCAGGGGCACAGCAATTCACAAACTGGCCGAGTAATAAAGGACAACTATCGTCCAAAAATCTGTTGAGGGAAGGCAACGAGGCAGACTTGAAAGCGAGGCAGAATAGCAGGAAACAGATTTCAAGAGGTACGTTGGAATCGCCTTTAAAGCACAGGAAGAGGGGCACAACTTCGACAATGATGCACTTGGCCAAAAAGGGCGTATGCGTTTTCTCCTGAATATATTCAGGAGAAAACGCATACGCCCTTTTTGGCCAAGCAAGCAAGCGGGCAATGCATATCTCCACTACAAAGAAGTATCACTTCCCACCGGTCAAAAGGGACATCCACAAAATGTGTAAAAACCAGAAAGGCAAGACTGGTCCTGGAGAACAGGGAGCCTTGTTATGCTGATGGACGGGATGTAAATTGCCAACTGCCTCTCTGGAGGAGTGCATTTTGTTCCCTAAAACAAGTAAACAACAGAGCTACAGAGCCAAGGGCACTTCCAGTCTAGGGAATATACCTGGGAAAAACTGAAAATCAATAAGACAGAGCCACCCCAAAATTTTGGGCTGCACTGCTTACAAGGACCTCAACTTGGGTACACCTTAAATATCCCAGGAAATATAAAAATGGTTCAAAAAATTGTGGTACTTACGTACGATGGAATATCCCTCAGCCATGAAATCAATGTCATAACACCAGTAGCAGCAAAATGGGTGGATTCAGGTACGATGATTCTAAGTGAAATAAGTCACACAGAAAAAGAAACTTATCATAAGTTATCACTTATGAAGATCCTGTAAACATGGCTACACTTGAACTGAGTTAGGAAAGAGAACAGTGCCTCACATTTAGAAAACACTGTTATGCCTGCTTAAGGGGGAAGGAGAGGTGGGGTGATGCATAAAACCAGAGTTTGATATAAGCACAGGTACCGTTCCAAAAACCAACTATGGAATAGACAAGACCTACACCTTCCTCATGGAAAGGGACTCAAAACTCCATATTTCCCGCAGAGGAATATATCTGACTAGTAAGAATCTTAAAACCTATGTATTGATATGTCTCCGTAAGGGAATCAAGTGTGTCTAGAATGGCATAAACATGGCAGCGAGAATCAGCTCAAACCCACTATAAAAAGGAATTTCAAAAACAAAACAAAAAAACTGGGAAATTCTTTACAATTCCTTCAGGGTCTCTGATGAAACCTGGAATGACCCTATCTACAATGACAGCTGGATGTGGCATAAGGCTGGACACTTTGGACTGAGAGGATTGGTGAGATTGGGTGAACAAATGCAGACCATTTAAAGCAATAATGCATGGCACACATTCCATGGGTCCCAACTCTCCAGGTGAAGGGAATATTACTACAGTTATAACATGTACGGGAAACCTAGAGAACGGACACACTGTGAATACGAAAGGTTTCTAAAACTCAACGAATAGTCCCTCTCCTGGTGCTCCGGTTTGACTTTCCATCTGCTTTACTATCAACCTCCCAACTTGGAGAGACAGCCCCTTTAACCTCCTGGTTCGCACAGGTTGCCAATTTGGCAGAGGATGAAAGGGAAGAGGGAGAACCAATGAGAGAGTAGCTGTTAGACATTTGGACGGGCACATATCACTCTAACTTCCCGGCAGGAAGAAGAATTAACCAAAGTCTCAGCCCCCCACCGGGAACCAGTATAGGTCCTGAACCAAAATTTTGTACTTGCGGTCAGCTCACCTAAAACGAGTTGGAAAATGGAGCTCAGGGGCACAGCAATTCACAAACTGGCCGAGTAATAAAGGACAACTGTCGTCCAAATATCTGTTGAGGAATGCCACGAGGCGGACTTGAAAGCGAGGCAGAATAGCAGGAAACAGATTTCAAGAGGTATGTTGGAATCGCCTTTAAAGCACAGGAAGAGGGGCACAACTTCGACAATGATGCACTTGGCCAAAAAGGGCGTATGCGTTTCCTCCTGAATATATTCAGGAGGAAACGCATACGCCCTTTTTGGCCAAGCAAGCAAGTAGGCAATGCAAATCTGCACTACAAAGAAGTATCACTTCCCCCACCGGTCAAAAGGGACATCCACAAAATGTGTAAAAACCAGAAACGCAAGACAGGCCCTGGAGAACAGGGAGCCTTGTTATGCTGATGGGCGGGATGTAAATTGCCAACTGCCTCTCTGGAGGAGTGCATTGTGTTCCGTAAAACAAGTAAACAACAGAGCTACAGAGCCAAGGGCACTTCCAGTCTAGGGAATATACCTTGGGAAAACTGAAAATCAAAAAGACACAGCCACCCCAAAATTTAGGGCTGCACTGCTTACAAGGACCTCAACTTGGGTACACCTTAAATATCCCAGGAAATATAAAAATGGTTCAAAAATTGTGGTACTTACATACGATGGAATATCCCTCAGCCATGAAATCAATGTCATAAGACCAGTAGCAGCAAAATGGGTGGATTCAGGTACGATGATTCTAAGTGAAATAAGTCACACAGAAAAAGAAACTTATCATAAGATATCACTTATGAAGATCCTGTAAACATGGCTACACTTGAACTGGGTTAGGAAAGAGAACAGTGTCTCACATTTAGAAAACACTCTTATGCCTGCTTAAGGGGGAAGGAGAGGTGGGGTGATGCATAAAACCAGAGTTTGATATAAGCAGAGGTACCGTTCCAAAAACCAACTATGGAATAGGCAAGACCTACACCTTCCTCACTGAAAGGGACTCAAAACCCCATATTTCCCGCAGAGGAATATATCTGACTAGTAAGTATCTTAAAACCTATGTATTGATATGTCTCCGTAAGGGAACCAAGTGTGTCTAGACTGGCATAAACATGGCAGCGAGAATCAGCTCAAACCCACTATAAAAAGGAATTTCAAAAACAAAACAAAAAACTGGGAAATTCTTTACAATTCATTCAGAGTCTCTGATGAAACCTGGACTGACCCTATCTACAACGACAGCTGGATGTGGCATAAGGCGGGACACTTGGACTGAGAGGATTGGTGAGATTGGGTGAACAAATGCAGAACCTTTAAAGCATTAATGCATGGCACTCATTCCATGGGTCCCAACTCTCCAGGTTGAAGGGAATATTACTACATTTATAACATGTACGGAAACCTAGAGAACAGACACACTGTGAATACGAAAGGTTTCTAAAACTCAACGAATAGTCCCTCTCCTGGTGCTCCGGTTTGACTTTCCACCTGCTTTACTATCAACCTCCCAACTTGGAGAGACAGCCCCTTTAACCTCCTGGTTCGCACAGGTTGCCAATTTGGCAGAGGATGAAAGGGAAGAGGGAGAACCAATGAGAGAGTAGCTGTTAGGCATTTGGACGGGCACATATCACTCTAATTTCCCGGCAGGAAGAAGAATTAACCAAATTCTCAGCCACCCACCGGGAACCAGTATAGGTCCTGAAGCAAAATTTTGGACCTGCGGTCAGCTCACCAAAAACGAGTTGAAAAATGGAGCTCAGGGGCACAGCAATTCACAAACTGGCCGAGTAATAAAGGACAACTATCGTCCAAAAATCTGTTGAGGGAAGGCAACGAGGCGGACTTGAAAGCGAAGCAGAATAGCAGGAAACAGATTTCAAGAGGTACGTTGGAATCACCTTTAAAGCACCGGATGAGGGGCACAACTTCGGCAATGATGCACGTGGCCAAAAAGGGCGTATGCGTTTTCTCCTGAATATATTCAGGAGAAAACGCATACGCCCTTTTTGGCCAAGCAAGCAATCGGGCAATGCAAATCTGCATTACAAAGAAGCATCACTTACCACCGGTCAAAAGGGACATCCACAAAATGTGTAAAAACCAGAAAGGCAAGACAGGCACTGGAGAACAGGGAGCCTTGTTATGCTGATGGGCGGATGTAAATTGCCAACTGCCTCTCTGGAGGAGTACATTGTGTTCCCTAAAAGAAGTAAAGAACAGAGCTACAGAGCCAAGGGCACTTCCAGTCTAAGGAATATACCTTTGGAAAACTGAATATAAAAAAGACACAGCCACCCCAAAATTTAGGGCTGCACTGCTTACAAGGACCTCAACTTGGGTACACCTTAAATATCCCAGGAAATATAAAAATGGTTCAAAAAATTGTGGTACTTACGTACGATGGAATATCCCTGAGCCATGAAATCAATGTCATAAGACCAGTAGCAGCAAAATGGGTGGATTCAGGTAAGATGATTCTAAGAGAAATAAGTCACACAGAAAAAGAAACTTATCATAAGATATCACTTATGAAGATCCTGTAAACATGGCTACACTTGAACTGAGTTAGGAAAGAGAACAGTGTCTCACATTTAGAAAACACTCTTATGCCTGCTTAAGGGGGAAGGAGAGGTGGGGTGATGCATAAAACCAGAGTTTGATATAAGCACAGGTACCGTTCCAAAAACCAACTATGGAATAGACAAGACCTACACCTTCCTCAGTGAAAGGGACTCAAAACCCCATATTTCCCGCAGAGGAATATATCTGACTAGTAAGAATCTTAAAACCTATGTATTGATATGTCTCCGTAAGGGAATCAAGTGTGTCTAGACTGGCATAAACATGGCAGCGAGAATCAGCTCAAACCCACTATAAAAAGGAATTTCAAAAACAAAACAAAAAAACTGGGAAATTCTTTAAAATTCCTTCAGGGTCTCTGATGAAACCTGGAATGACCCTATGTACAACGACAGCTGGATGTGGCATAAGGCTGGACACTTTGGCCTGAGAGGATTGGTGAGATTAGGTGAACAAATGCAGACCATTTAAAGCAATAATGCATGGCACACATTCCATGGGTACCAACTCTCCAGGTTGAAGGGAATATTACTACAGATATAACATGTACGGGAATCCTAGAGAACGGACACACTGTGAATACGAAAGGTTTCTAAAACTCAACGAATAGTCCCTCTCCTGGTGCTCCGGTTTGACTTTCCATCTGCTTTATTATCAACCTCCCAACTTGGAGAGACAGTCCCTTTAACCTCCTGGTTCGCACAGGTTGCCAATTTGGCAGAGGATGAAAGGGAAGAGGGAGAACCAATGAGAGAGTAGCTGTTAGGCATTTGGACGGGCACATTTCACTGTAATTTGCCGGCAGGAAGAAGAATTAACCAAAGTCTCAGCCACCCACCGGGAATCACTATAGATCCTGAACCAAAATTTTGGACTTGCGGTCAGCTCACCAAAAACGAGTTGAAAAATGGAGCTCAGGGGCACAGCAATTCACAAACTGGCCGAGTAATAAAGGACAACTATCGTCCAAAAATCTGTTGAGGGAAGGCAATGAGGCGGACTTGAAAGCGAGGCACAATAGCAGGAAACAGATTTCAAGAGGTACGTTGGAATCGCCTTTAAAGCACAGGAAGAGGGGCACAACTTCGACAATGATGCACTTGGACAAAAAGGACGTATGCATTTTCTCCTGAATATATTCAGGAGAAAACGCATACGCCATTTTTGGCCAAGCAAGCAAGTGGGCAATGCAAATCTGCACTACAAAGAAGTATCACTTCCCACCGGTCAAAAGGGACATCCACAAAATGTGTAAAAACCAGAAAGGCAAGACAGGCCCTGGAGAACAGGGAGCCTTGTTATGCTGATGGGCGGGATGTAAATTGCCAACTGCCTCTCTGGAGGAGTGCATTGTGTTCCCTAAAACAAGTAAACAACAGAGCTACAGAGCCAAGGGCACTTCCAGTCTAGGGAATATACCTGGGAAAAACTGAAAATCAATAAGACAGAGCCACCCCAAAATTTTGGGCTGCACTGCTTACAAGGACCTCAACTTGGGTACACCTTAAATATCCCAGGAAATATAAAAATGGTTCAAAAAATTGTGGTACTTACGTACGATGGAATATCCCTCAGCCATGAAATCAATGTCATAAGACCAGTAGCAGCAAAATGGGTGGATTCAGGTACGATGATTCTAAGTGAAATAAGTCACACAGAAAAAGAAACTTATCATAGGTTATCACTTATGAAGATCCTGTAAACATGGCTACACTTGAACTGAGTTAGGAAAGAGAACAGTGTCTCACATTTAGAAAACACTCTTATGCCTGCTTAAGGGGGAAGGAGAGGTGGGGTGATGCATAAAACAAGAGTTTGATATAAGCACAGGTACCGTTCCAAAAACCAACTATGGAATAGACAAGACCTACACCTTCCTCAGTGAAAGGGACTCAAAACCACATATTTCCCGCAGAGGAATATATCTGACTAGTAAGAATCTTAAAACCTATGTATTGATATGTCTCCGTAAGGGAATCAAGTGTGTCTAGAATGGCATAAATATGGCAGCGAGAATCAGCTCAAACCCACTATAAAAAGGAATTTCAAAAATAAAACAAAAAAACTGGGAAATTCTTTACAATTCCTTCAGGGTCTCTGATGAAACCTGAAATGACCCTATCTACAATGACAGCTGGATGTGGCATAAGGCTGGACACTTGGGACTGAGAGGATTGGTGAGCCTGGGTGTGCAAATGCAGACCCTTTAAAGCAATAATGCATGGCACACATTCCATGGGTCCCAACTCTCCAGGTTGAAGGGAATATTACTACAGATATAACATGTATGGGAATCCTAGAGAACGGACACACTGTGAATACGAAAGGTTTCTAAAACTCAACGAATAGTCCCTCTCCTGGTGCTCCGGTTTGACTTTCCATCTGCTTTATTATCAACCTCCCAACTTGGAGAGACAGTCCCTTTAACCTCCTGGTTCGCACAGGTTGCCAATATGGCAGAGGATGAAAAGGAAGAGGGAGAACCAATGAGAGAGTAGCTGTTAGGCATTTGGACGGGCACATAACACTGTAATTTCCCAGCAGGAAGAAGTATTAACCAAAGTCTCAGCCACCCACCGGGAATCAGTATAGATCCTGAACCAAAATTTTGAACTTGCGGTTAGCTCACCAAAAACGAGTTGAAAAATGGAGCTCAGGGGCACAGCAATTCACAAACTGGCCAAGTAGTAAAGGACAACCATCGTCCAAAAATCTATTGAAGGAAGGCAACGAGGCGGACTTGAAAGCGAGGCAGAATAGCAGGAAACAGATTTCAAGAGGTACGTTGGAATCGCCTTTAAAGCACAGGAAGAGGGGCACAACTTCGACAATGATGCACTTGGCCAAAAAGGGCGTATGCGTTTTCTCCTGAATATATTCAGGAGAAAACGCATACGCCCATTTTGGCCAAGCAAGCAAGCGGTCAATGCAAATCTGCACTACAAAGAAGTATCACTTCCCACCGGTCAAAAGGGACATCCACAAATTTGTAAAAACCAGAAAGGCAAGACAGGCCCTGGAGAACACGGAGCCTTGTTATGCTGATGGGCGGGATGTAAATTGCCAACTGCCTCTCTGGAGGAGTGCATTGTGTTCCCTAAAACAAGTAAACAACAGAGCTACAGAGCCAAGGGCACTTCCAGTCTAGGGAATATACCTGGAAAAAACTGAAAATCAATAAGACAGAGCCACCCCAAAATTTAGGGCTGCACTGCTTACAATGACCTCAACTTGGGTACACCTTAAATATCCCAGGAAATATAAAATTGGTTCAAAAAATTGTGGTACTTACGTACGATGGAATATCCCTCAGCCATGAAATCAATGTCATAAGGCCAGTAGCAGCAAAATGGGTGGATTCAGGTACGATGATTCTAAGTGAAATAAGTCACAGAGAAAAAGAAACTTATCATAAGTTATCACTTATGAAGATCCTGTAAACATGGCTACACTTGAACTGAGTTAGGAAAGAGAACAGTGTCTCACATTTAGAAAACACTCTTATGCCTGCTTAAGGGGGAAGGAGAGGTGGGGTGATGCATAAAACCAGAGTTTGATATAAGCACAGGTACCGTTCCAAAAACCAACTATGGAATAGACAAGACCTACACCTTCCTCAGTGAAAGGGACTCAAAACCCCATATTTCCCGCAGAGGAATATATCTGACTAATAAGAATCTTAAAACCTATGTATTGATATGTGTCCATAAGGGAATCAAGTGTGTCTAGAGTGGGATAAATATGACAGCGAGAATCAGCTCAAACCCACTATAAAAAGGAATTTCAAAAATAAAACAAAAAAACTGGGAAATTCTTTACAATTCCTTCAGGGTCTCTGATGAAACCTGAAATGACCCTATCTACAATGACAGCTGGATGTGGCATAAGGCTGGACACTTGGGACTGAGAGGATTGGTGAGATTGGGTGAGCAAATGCAGACCCTTTAAAGCAATAATGCATGGCACACATTCCATGGGTCCCTACACTCCAGGTTGAAGGGAACATTACTACAGATATAACATGTACGGGAATCCTAGAGAACGGACACACTGTGAATATGAAAGGTTTCTAAAACTCAACGAATAGTCCCTCTCCTGGTGCTCTGGTTTGACTTTCCATCTGCTTTATTATCAACCTCCCAACTTGGAGAGACAGCCCCTTTAACCTCCTGGTTCGCACAGGTTGCCAATTTGGCAGAGGATGAAAGGGAAGAGGGAGAACCAATGAGAGAGTAGCTGTTAGGCATTTGGACAGGCACATATCACTGTAATTTCCCGGCAGGAAGAAGAATTACCAAAGTCTCAGCAACCCACCGGGAATTAGTATAGATCCTGAACCAAAATTTTGGACTTGCGGTCAGCTCACCAAAAACGAGTTGAAAAATGGAGCTCAGGGGCACAGCAATTCACAAACTGGCCGAGTAATAAAGGACAACTATCGTCCAAAAATCTGTTGAGGGAAGGCAACGAGGCGGACTTGAAAGCGAGGCAGAATAGCAGGAAACAGATTTCAAGAGGTACGTTGGAATCGCCTTTAAAGCACAGGAAGAGGGGCACAACTTCGACAATGATGCACTTGGCCAAAAAGGGCGTATGCGTTTTCTCCTGAATATATTCAGGAGAAAACGCATACGCCCTTTTTGGCCAAGCAAGCAAGCGGGCAATGCAAATCTGCACTACAAAGAAGTATCACTTCCCACCGGTCAAAAGGGACATCCACAAATTTGTAAAAACCAGAAAGGCAAGACAGGCCCTGGAGAACACGGAGCCTTGTTATGCTGATGGGCGGGATGTAAATTGCCAACTGCCTCTCTGGAGGAGTGCATTGTGTTCCCTAAAACAAGTAAACAACAGAGCTACAGAGCCAAGGGCACTTCCAGTCTAGGGAATATACCTGGAAAAAACTGAAAATCAATAAGACAGAGCCACCCCAAAATTTAGGGCTGCACTGCTTACAAGGACCTCAACTTGGGTACACCTTAAATATCCCAGGAAATATAAAAATGGTTCAAAAAATTGTGGTACTTACGTACGATGGAATATCCCTCAGCCATGAAATCAATGTCATAAGACCAGTAGCAGCAAAATGGGTGGATTCAGGTACGATGATTCTAAGTGAAATAAGTCACACAGAAAAAGAAACTTATCATAAGATATCACTTATGAAGATCCTGTAAACATGGCTACACTTGAACTGAGTTAGGAAAGAGAACAGTGTCTCACATTTAGAAAACACTCTTATGCCTGCTTAAGGGGGAAGGAGAGGTGGGGTGATGCATAAAACCAGAGTTTGATATAAGCACAGGTACCGTTCCAAAAACCAACTATGGAATAGACAAGACCTACACCTTCCTCAGTGAAAGGGACTCAAAACCCCATATTTCCCGCAGAGGAATATATCTGACTAGTAAGAATCTTAAAACCTATGTATTGATATGTCTCCGTAAGGGAATCAAGTGTGTCTAGACTGGGATAAATATGGCAGCGAGAATCAGCTCAAACCCACTATAAAAAGGAATTTCAAAAATAAAACAAAAAAACTGGGAAATTCTTTACAATTCCTTCAGGGTCTCTGATGAAACCTGAAATGACCCTATCTACAATGACAGCTGGATGTGGCATAAGGCTGGACACTTGGGACTGAGAGGATTGGTGAGATTGGGTGAGCAAATGCAGACCCTTTAAAGCAATAATGCATGGCACACATTCCATGGGTCCCTACACTCCAGGTTGAAGGGAACATTACTACAGATATAACATGTACGGGAATCCTAGAGAACGGACACACTGTGAATATGAAAGGTTTCTAAAACTCAACGAATAGTCCCTCTCCTGGTGCTCTGGTTTGACTTTCCATCTGCTTTATTATCAGCCTCCCAACTTGGAGAGACAGCCCCTTTAACCTCCTGGTTCGCACAGGTTGCCAATTTGGCAGAGGATGAAAGGGAAGAGGGAGAACCAATGAGAGAGTAGCTGTTAGGCATTTGGACAGGCACATATCACTGTAATTTCCCGGCAGGAAGAAGAATTACCAAAGTCTCAGCCACCCACCGGGAATTAGTATAGATCCTGAACCAAAATTTTGGACTTGCGGTCAGCTCACCAAAAACGAGTTGAAAAATGGAGCTCAGGGGCACAGCAATTCACAAACTGGCCGAGTAATAAAGGACAACTATCGTCCAAAAATCTGTTGAGGGAAGGCAACGAGGCGGACTTGAAAGCGAGGCAGAATAGCAGGAAACAGATTTCAAGAGGTACGTTGGAATCGCCTTTAAAGCACAGGAAGAGGGGCACAACTTCGACAATGATGCACTTGGCCAAAAAGGGCGTATGCGTTTTCTCCTGAATATATTCAGGAGAAAACACATACGCCCTTTTTGGCCAAGCAAGCAAGCGGGCAATGCAAATCTGCACTACAAAGAAGTATCACTTCCCACCGGTCAAAAGGGACATCCACAAAATGTGTAAAAACCAGAAAGGCAAGACAGGCCCTGGAGAACAGGGAGCCTTGTTATGCTGATGGGCAGGATGTAAATTGCCAACTGCCTCTCTGGAGGAGTGCATTGTGTTCCCTAAAACAAGTAAACAACAAAGCTACAGAGCCAAGGGCACTTCCAATCTAGGGAATATACCTTGGGAAAACTGAAAATCAAAAAGACACAGCCACCCCAAAATTTAGGGCTGCACTGCTTACAAGGACCTCAACTTGGGTACACCTTAAATATCCCAGGAAATATAAAAATGGTTCAAAAAATTGTGGTACTTACGTACGATGGAATATCCCTCAGCCATGAAATCAATGTCATAAGACCAGTAGCAGCAAAATGGGTGGATTCAGGTACGATGATTCTAAGTGAAATAAGTCACACAGAAAAAGAAACTTATCATAAGATATCACTTATGAAGATCCTGTAAACATGGCTACACTTGAACTGAGTTAGGAAAGAGAACAGTGTCTCACATTTAGAAAACACTCTTATGCCTGCTTAAGGGGGAAGGAGAGGTGGGGTGATGCATAAAACCAGAGTTTGATATAAGCACAGGTACCGTTCCAAAAACCAACTATGGAATAGACAAGACCTACACCTTCCTCAGTGAAAGGGACTCAAAACCCCATATTTCCCGCAGAGGAATATATCTGACTAGTAAGAATCTTAAAACCTATGTATTGATATGTGTCCATAAGGGAATCAAGTGTGTCTAGACTGGGATAAATATGGCAGCGAGAATCAGCTCAAACCCACTATAAAAAGGAATTTCAAAAATAAAACAAAAAAACTGGGAAATTCTTTACAATTCCTTCAGGGTCTCTGATGAAACCTGAAATGACCCTATCTACAATGACAGCTGGATGTGGCATAAGGCTGGACACTTGGGACTGAGAGGATTGGTGAGATTGGGTGAGCAAATGCAGACCCTTTAAAGCAATAATGCATGGCACACATTCCATGGGTCCCAACTCTCCAGGTTGAAGGGAATATTACTACAGATATAACATGTACGGGAATCCTAGAGAACGGACACACTGTGAATACGAAAGGTTTCTAAAACTCAACGAATAGTCCCTCTCCTGGTGCTCCGGTTTGACTTTCCATCTGCTTTATTATCAACCTCCCAACATGGAGAGACACCCCCTTTAACCTCCTGGTTCGCATAGGTTGCCAATTTGGCAGAGGATGAAAGGGAAGAGGGAGAACCAATGAGAGAGTAGCTGTTAGGCATTTGGACGGGCACATATCACTGTAATTTCCCGGCAGGAAGAAGAATTAACCAAAGTCTCAGCCACCCACCGGGAATCAGTATAGATCCTGAACCAAAATTTTGGACTTGCGGTCAGCTCACCAAAAACGAGTTGAAAAATGGAGCTCAGGGGCACAGCAATTCACAAACTGGCCGAGTAATAAAGGACAACTATCGTCCAAAAATCTGTTGAGGGAAGGCAACGAGGCGGACTTGAAAGCGAGGCAGAATAGCAGGAAACAGATTTCCAGAGGTACGTTGGAATCGCCTTTAAAGCACAGGAAGAGGGGCACAACTTCGACAATGATGCACTTGGCCAAAAAGGGCGTATGCGTTTTCTCCTGAATATATTCAGGAGAAAACGCATACGCCCTTTTTGGCCAAGCAAGCAAGCGGGCAATGCAAATCTGCACTACAAAGAAGTATCACTTCCCACCGGTCAAAAGGGACATCCACAAAATGTGTAAAAACCAGAAAGGCAAGACTGGTCCTGGAGAACAGGGAGCCTTGTTATGCTGATGGACGGGATGTAAATTGCCAACTGCCTCTCTGGAGGAGTGCATTTTGTTCCCTAAAACAAGTAAACAACAGAGCTACAGAGCCAAGGGCACTTCCAGTCTAGGGAATATACCTGGGAAAAACTGAAAATCAATAAGACAGAGCCACCCCAAAATTTTGGGCTGCACTGCTTACAAGGACCTCAACTTGGGTACACCTTAAATATCCCAGGAAATATAAAAATGGTTCAAAAAATTGTGGTACTTACGTACGATGGAATATCCCTCAGCCATGAAATCAATGTCATAAGACCAGTAGCAGCAAAATGGGTGGATTCAGGTACGATGATTCTAAGTGAAATAAGTCACAGAGAAAAAGAAACTTATCATAAGATATCACTTATGAAGATCCTGTAAACATGGCTACACTTGAACTGAGTTAGGAAAGAGAACAGTGTCTCACATTTAGAAAACACTCTTATGCCTGCTTAAGGGGGAAGGAGAGGTGGGGTGATGCATAAAACCAGAGTTTGATATAAGCACAGGTACCGTTCCAAAAACCAACTATGGAATAGGCAAGACCTACACCTTCCTCAGTGAAAGGGACTCAAAACCCCATATTTCCCGCAGAGGAATATATCTGACTAGTAAGAATCTTAAAACCTATGTATTGATATGTCTCCGTAAGGGAACCAAGTGTGTCTAGACTGGCATAAACATGGCAGCGAGAATCAGCTCAAACCCACTATAAAAAGGAATTTCAAAAACAAAACAAAAACCTGGGAAATTCTTTACAATTCCTTCAGAGTCTCTGATGAAACCTGGACTGACCCTATCTACAACGACAGCTGGATGTGGCATAAGGCGGGACACTTGGACTGAGAGGATTGGTGAGATTGGGTGAACAAATGCAGAACCTTTAAAGCATTAATGCATGGCACCCATTCCATGGGTCCCAACTCTCCAGGTTGAAGGGAATATTACTACAGTTATAACATGTACGGGAAACCTAGAGAACGGACACACTGTGAATACGAAAGGTTTCTAAAACTCAACGAATAGTCCCTCTCCTGGTGCTCCGGTTTGACTTTCCACCTGCTTTACTATCAACCTCCCAACTTGGAGAGACAGCCCCTTTAACCTCCTGGTTCGCACAGGTTGCCAATTTGGCAGAGGATGAAAGGGAAGAGGGAGAACCAATGAGAGAGTAGCTGTTAGGCATTTGGACGGGCACATATCACTGTAATTTCCCGGCAGGAAGAAGAATTAACCAAAGTCTCAGCACCCCACCGGGAACCAGCATAGATCCTGAACCAAAATTATGGACCTGCGGTCAGCTCACCAAAAACGAGTTGAGAAATGGAGCTCAGGGGCACAGCAATTCACAAACTGGCCGAGTAATAAAGGACAACTATCGTCCAAAAATCTGTTGAGGGAAGGCAACGAGGTGGACTTGAAAGCGAAGCAGAATAGCAGGAAACAGATTTCAAGAGGTACGTTGGAATCACCTTTAAAGCACCAGATGAGGGGCACAACTTCGGCAATGATGCACGTGGCCAAAAAGGGCGTATGCGTTTTCTCCTGAATATATTCAGGAGAAAACGCATACGCCCTTTTTGGCCAAGCAAGCAATCGGGCAATGCAAATCTGCATTACAAAGAAGTATCACTTACCACCGGTCAACTGGGACATCCACAAAATGTGTAAAAACCAGAAAGGCAAGACAGGCACTGGAGAACAGGGAGCCTTGTTATGATGATGGGCGGATGTAAATTGCCAACTGCCTCTCTGGAGGAGTACATTGTGTTCCCTAAAACAAGTAAAGAACAGAGCTACAGAGCCAAGGGCACTTCCAGTCTAAGGAATATACCTTTGGAAAACTGAATATCAAAAAGACACAGCCACCCCAAAATTTAGGGCTGCACTGCTTACAAGGACCTCAACTTGGGTACACCTTAAATATCCCAGGAAATATAAAAATGATTCAAAAAATTGTGGTACTTACGTACGATGGAATATCCCTCACCCATGAAATCAATGTCATAAGACCAGTAGCAGCAAAATGGGTGGATTCAGATACGATGATTCTAAGTGAAATAAGTCACACAGAAAAAGAAACTTATCATAAGATATCACTTATGAAGATCCTGTAAACATGGCTACACTTGAACTGAGTTAGGAAAGAGAACAGCGTCTCACATTTAGAAAATACTCTTATGCCTCCTTAAGGGGGAAGGAGAGGTGGGGTGATGCATAAAACCAGAGTTTGATATAAGCACAGGTACCGTTCCAAAAACAAACTATGGAATAGACAAGACCTACACCTTCCTCAGTGAAAGGGACTCAAAACCCCATATTTCCCGCAGAGGAATATATCTGACTAGTAAGAATCTTAAAACCTATGTATTGATATGTCTCCGTAAGGGAATCAAGTGTGTCTAGACTGGCATAAACATGGCAGCGAGAATCAGCTCAAACCCACTATAAAAAGGAATTTCAAAAACAAAACAAAAAAACTGGGAAATTCTTTAAAATTCCTTCAGGGTCTCTGATGAAACCTGGAATGACCCTATCTACAACGACAGCTGGATGTGGCAAAAGGCTGGACACTTTGGACTGAGAGGATTGGTGAGATTGGGTGAACAAATGCAGACCATTTAAAGCAATAATGCATGGCACAAATTCCATGGGTCCCAACTCTCCAGGTTGAAGGGAATATTACTACAGATATAACATGTACGGGAATCCTAGAGAACGGACACACTGTGAATACGAAAGGTTTCTAAAACTCAACGAATAGTCCCTCTCCTGGTGCTCCGGTTTGACTTTCCATCTGCTTTATTATCAACCTCCCAACTTGGAGAGACAGCCCCTTTAACCTCCTGGTTCGCACAGGTTGCCAATTTGGCAGAGGATGAAAGGGAAGAGGGAGAACCAATGAGAGAGTAGCTGTTAGGCATTTGGACGGGCACATATCACTGTAATTTCCCGGCAGGAAGAAGAATTAACCAAAGTCTCAGCCACCCACCGGGAATCAGTATAGATCCTGAACCAAAATTTTGGACTTGCGGTCAGCTCACCAAAAACGAGTTGAAAAATGGAGCTCAGGGGCACAGCAATTCACAAACTGGCCGAGTAATAAAGGACAACTATCGTCCAAAAATCTGTTGAGGGAAGGCAATGAGGCGGACTTGAAAGCGAGGCAGAATAGCAGGAAACAGATTTCAAGAGGTACGTTGGAATCGCCTTTAAAGCACAGGAAGAGGGGCACAACTTCGACAATGATGCACTTGGCCAAAAAGGGCGTATGCATTTTCTCCTGAATATATTCAGGAGAAAACGCATACGCCCTTTTTGGCCAAGCAAGCAAGCGGGCAATGCAAATCTGCACTACAAAGAAGTATCACTTCCCACCGGTCAAAAGGGACATCCACAAAATGTGTAAAAACCAGAAAGGCAAGACAGGCCCTGGAGAACAGGGAGCCTTGTTATGCTGATGGGCGGGATGTAAATTGCCAACTGCCTCTCTGGAGGAGTGCATTGTGTTCCCTAAAACAAGTAAACAACAGAGCTACAGAGCCAAGGGCACTTCCAGTCTAGGGAATACACCTTGGGAAAACTGAAAATCAAAAAGACAGAGCCACCCCAAAATTTAGGGCTGCACTGCTTACAAGGACCTCAACTTGGGTACACCTTAAATATCCCAGGAAATATAAAAATGGTTCAAAAAATTGTGGTACTTACGTACGATGGAATATCCCTCAGCCATGAAATCAATGTCATAAGACCAGTAGCAGCAAAATGGGTGGATTCAGGTACGATGATTCTAAGTGAAATAAGTCACACAGAAAAAGAAACTTATCATAAGATATCACTTATGAAGATCCTGTAAACATGGCTACACTTGAACTGAGTTAGGAAAGAGAACAGTGTCTCACATTTAGAAAACACTCTTATGCCTGCTTAAGGGGGAAGGAGAGGTGGGGTGATGCATAAAACCAGAGTTTGATATAAGCACAGGTACCGTTCCAAAAACCAACTATGGAATAGACAAGACCTACACCTTCCTCAGTGAAAGGGACTCAAAACCCCATATTTCCCACAGAGGAATATATCTGACTAGTAAGAATCTTAAAAGCTACGTATTGATATGTCTCCGTAAGGGAATCAAGTGTGTCTAGACTGGGATAAATATGGCAGCGAGAATCAGCTCAAACCCACTATAAAAAGGAATTTCAAAAATAAAACAAAAAAACTGGGAAATTCTTTACAATTCCTTCAGGGTCTCTGATGAAACCTGAAATGACCCTATCTACAATGACAGCTGGATGTGGCATAAGGCTGGACACTTGGGACTGAGAGGATTGGTGAGACTGGGTGAGCAAATGCAGACCCTTTAAAGCAATAATGCATGGCACACATTCCATGGGTCCCAACTCTCCAGGTTGAAGGGAATATTACTACAGATATAACATGTACGGGAATCCTAGAGAACAGACACACTGTGAATACGAAAGGTTTCTAAAACTCAACGAATAGTCCCTCTCCTGGTGCTCCGGTTTGACTTTCCATCTGCTTTATTATCAACCTCCCAACTTGGAGAGACAGCCCCTTTAACCTCCTGGTTCGCACAGGTTGCCAATTTGGCAGAGGATGAAAGGGAAGAGGGAGAACCAATGAGAGAGTAGCTGTTAGGCATTTGGACGGGCACATATCACTGTAATTTCCCGGCAGGAAGAAGAATTAACCAAAGTCTCAGCCACCCACCGGGAATCAGTATAGATCCTGAACCAAAATTTTGAACTTGCGGTCAGCTCAACAAAAAAGAGTTGAAAAATGGAGCTCAGGGGCACAGCAATTCACATACTGGCCAAGTAATAAAGGACAACTATCGTCCAAAAATCTGTTGAGGGAAGGCAACGAGGCGGACTTGAAAGCGAGGCAGAATAGCAGGAAACAGATTTCAAGAGGTACGTTGGAATCGCCTTTAAAGCACAGGAAGAGGGGCACAACTTCGACAATGATGCTCTTGGCCAAAAAGGGCGTATGCGTTTTCTCCTGAATATATTCAGGAGAAAACGCATACGCCCTTTTTGGCCAAGCAAGCAAGCGGGCAATGCAAATCTGCACTACAAAGAAGTATCACTTCCCACCAGTCAAAAGGGACATCCACAAAATGTGTAAAAACCAGAAAGGCAAGACAGGCCCTGGAGAACAGGGTGCCTTGTTATGCTGATGGGCGGGATGTAAATTGCCAACTGCCTCTCTGGAGGAGTGCATTGTGTTCCCTAAAACAAGTAAACAACAGAGCTACAGAGCCAAGGGCACTTCCAGTCTAGGGAATATACCTTGGGAAAACTGAAAATCAAAAAGACACAGCCACCCCAAAATTTAGGGCTGCACTGCTTACAAGGACCTCAACTTGGGTACACCTTAAATATCCCAGGAAATATAAAAATGGTTCAAAAAATTGTGGTACTTACGTACGATGGAATATCCCTCAGCCATGAAATCAATGTCATAAGACCAGTAGCAGCAAAATGGGTGGATTCAGGTATGATGATTCTAAGTGAAATAAGTCACACAGAAAAAGAAACTTATCATAAGATATCACTTATGAAGATCCTGTAAACATGGCTACACTTGAACTGAGTTAGGAAAGAGAACAGTGTCTCACATTTAGAAAACACTCTTATGCCTGCTTAAGGGGGAAGGAGAAGTGGGGTGATGCATAAAACCAGAGTTTGATATAAGCACAGGTACCGTTCCAAAAACCAACTATGGAATAGACAAGACCTACACCTTCCTCAGTGAAAGGGACTCAAAACCCCATATTTCCCGCAGAGGAATATATCTGACTAGTAAGAATCTTAAAACCTATGTATTGATATGTCTCCGTAAGGGAATCAAGTGTGTCTAGACTGGGATAAATATGGCAGCGAGAATCAGCTCAAACCCACTATAAAAAGGAATTTCAAAAATAAAACAAAAAAACTGGGAAATTCTTTACAATTCCTTCAGGGTCTCTGATGAAACCTGAAATGACCCTATCTACAATGACAGCTGGATGTGGCATAAGGCTGGACACTTGGGACTGAGAGGATTGGTGAGATTGGGTGAGCAAATGCAGACCCCTTAAAGCAATAATGCATGGCACACATTCCATGGGTCCCAACTCTCCAGGTTGAAGGGAATATTACTACAGATATAACATGTACGGGAATCCTAGAGAACGGACACACTGTGAATACGAAAGGTTTCTAAAACTCAACGAATAGTCCCTCTCCTGGTGCTCCGGTTTGACTTTCCATCTGCTTTATTATCAACCTCCCAACTTGGAGAGACAGCCCCTTTAACCTCCTGGTTCGCACAGGTTGCCAATTTGGCAGAGGATGAAAGGGAAGAGGGAGAACCAATGAGAGAGTAGCTGTTAGGCATTTGGACAGGCACATATCACTGTAATTTCCCGGCAGGAAGAAGAATTAACCAAAGTCTCAACCACCCACCGGGAATCAGTATAGATCCGGAACCAAAATTTTGGACTTGCGGTCAGCTCACCAAAAACGAGTTGAAAAATGGAGCTCAGGGGCACAGCAATTCACAAACTGGCCGAGTAATAAAGGACAACTATCGTCCAAAAATCTGTTGAGGGAAGGCAACGAGGCGGACTTGAAAGCGAGGCAGAATAGCAGGAAACAGATTTCAAGAGGTACGTTGGAATCGCCTTTAAAGCACAGGAAGAGGGGCACAACTTCGACAATGATGAACTTGGCCAAAAAGGGCGTATGCGTTTTCTCCTGAATATATTCAGGAGAAAACGCATACGCCCTTTTTGGCCAAGCAGGCAAGCGGGCAATGCAAATCTGCACTACAAAGAAGTATCACTTCCCACCGGTCAAAAGGGACATCCAGAAAATGTGTAAAAACCAGAAAGGCAAGACAGGCCCTGGAGAACAGGGAGCCTTGTTATGCTGATGGGCGGGATGTAAATTGCCAACTGCCTCTCTGGAGGAGTGCATTGTGTTCCCTAAAACAAGTAAACAACAGAGCTACAGAGCCAAGGGCACTTCCAGTCTAGGGAATATACCTGGGAAAAACTGAAAATCAATAAGACAGAGCCACCCCAAAATTTAGGGCTGCACTGCTTACAAGGACCTCAACTTGGGTACACCTTAAATATCCCAGGAAATATAAAATTGGTTCAAAAAATTGTGGTACTTACGTACGACGGAATATCCCTCAGCCATGAAATCAATGTCATAAGACCAGTAGCAGCAAAATGGGTGGATTCAGGTACGATGATTCTAAGTGAAATAAGTCACAGAGAAAAAGAAACTTATCATAAGTTATCACTTATGAAGATCCTGTAAACATGGCTACACTTGAACTGAGTTAGGAAAGAGAACAGTGTCTCACATTTAGAAAACACTCTTATGCCTGCTTAAGGGGGAAGGAGAGGTGGGGTGATGCATAAAACCAGAGTTTGATATAAGCACAGGTACCGTTCCAAAAACCAACTATGGAATAGACAAGACCTACACCTTCCTCAGTGAAAGGGACTCAAAACCCCATATTTCCCGCAGAGGAATATATCTGACTAGTAAGAATCTTAAAACCTATGTATTGATATGTCTCCGTAAGGGAATCAAGTGTGTCTAGACTGGCATAAACATGGCAGCGAGAATCAGCTCAAACCCACTATAAAAAGGAATTTCAAAAACAAAACAAAAAAACTGGGAAATTCTTTACAATTCCTTCAGGGCCTCTGATGAAACCTGAAATGACCCTATCTACAATGACAGCTGGATGTGGCATAAGGCTGGACACTTGGGACTGAGAGGATTGGTGAGATTGGGTGAGCAAATGCAGACCCTTTAAAGCAATAATGCATGGCACACATTCCATGGTTCCCAACTCTCCAGGTTGAAGGGAATATTACTACAGATATAACATGTACGGGAATCCTAGAGAACGGACACACTGTGAATACGAAAGGTTTCTAAAACTCAACGAATAGTCCCTCTCCTGGTGCTCCGGTTTGACTTTCCATCTGCTTTATTATCAACCTCCCAACTTGGAGAGACAGCCCCTTTAAGCTCCTGGTTCGCACAGGTTGCCAATTTGGCGGAGGATGAAAGGGAAGAGGGAGAACCAATGAGAGAGTAGCTGTTAGGCATTTGGACGGGCACATATCACTGTAATTTCCCGGCAGGAAGAAGAATTAACCAAAGTCTCAGCCACCCACCGGGAATCAGTATAGATCCTGAACCAAAATTTTGGACTTGCGGTTAGCTCACCAAAAACGAGTTGAAAAATGGAGCTCAGGGGCACAGCAATTCACAAACTGGCCGAGTAATAAAGGACAACTATCGTCCAAAAATCTGTTGAGGGAAGGCAACGAGGCGGACTTCAAAGCGTGGCAGAATAGCAGGAAACTGATTTCAAGAGGTACGTTGGAATTGCCTTTAAAGCACAGGAAGAGGGGCACAACTTCAACAATGATGCACTTGGCCAAAAAGGGCGTATGCGTTTTCTCCTGAATATATTCAGGAGAAAACGCATACGCCCTTTTTGGCCAAGCAAGCAAGCGGGCAATGCAAATCTGCACTACAAAGAAGTATCACTTCCCACAAGTCAAAAGGGACATCCACAAAATGTGTAAAAACCAGAAAGGCAAGACAGGCCCTGGAGAACAGGGTGCCTTGTTATGCTGATGGGCGGGATGTAAATTGCCAACTGCCTCTCTGGAGGAGTGCATTGTGTTCCCTAAAACAAGTAAACAACAGAGCTACAGAGCCAAGGGCACTTCCAGTCTAGGGAATATACCTTGGGAAAACTGAAAATCAAAAAGACACAGCCACCCCAAAATTTAGGGCTGCACTGCTTACAAGGACCTCAACTTGGGTACACCTTAAATATCCCAGGAAATATAAAAATGGTTCAAAAAATTGTGGTACTTACGTACGATGGAATATCCCTCAGCCATGAAATCAATGTCATAAGACCAGTAGCAGCAAAATGGGTGGATTCAGGTACGATGATTCTAAGTGAAATAAGTCACACAGAAAAAGAAACTTATCATAAGATATCACTTATGAAGATCCTGTAAACATGGCTACACTTGAACTGAGTTAGGAAAGAGAACAGTGTCTCACATTTAGAAAACACTCTTATGCCTGCTTAAGGGGGAAGGAGAGGTGGGGTGATGCATAAAACCAGAGTTTGATATAAGCACAGGTACCGTTCCAAAAACCAACTATGGAATAGACAAGACCTACACCTTCCTCAGTGAAAGGGACTCAAAACCCCATATTTCCCGCAGAGGAATATATCTGACTAGTAAAGTAAGAATCTTAAAACCTATGTATTGATATGTCTCCGTAAGGGAATCAAGTGTGTCTAGACTGGGATAAATATGGCAGCGAGAATCAGCTCAAACCCACTATAAAAAGGAATTTCAAAAATAAAACAAAAAAACTGGGAAATTCTTTACAATTCCTTCAGGGTCTCTGATGAAACCTGAAATGACCCTATCTACAATGACAGCTGGATGTGGCATAAGGCTGGACACTTGGGACTGAGAGGATTGGTGAGATTGGGTGAGCAAATGCAGACCCTTTAAAGCAATAATGCATGGCACACATTCCATGGGTCCCAACTCTCCAGGTTGAAGGGAATATTACTACAGATATAACATGTACGGGAATCCTAGAGAACGGACACACTGTGAATACGAAAGGTTTCTAAAACTCAACGAATAGTCCCTCTCCTGGTGCTGCGGTTTGACTTTCCATCTGCTTTATTATCAACCTCCCAACTTGGAGAGACAGCCCCTTTAACCTCCTGGTTCGCACAGGTTGCCAATTTGGCAGAGGATGAAAGGGAAGAGGGAGAACCAATGAGAGAGTAGCTGTTAGGCATTTGGACGGGCACATATCACTGTAATTTCCCGGCAGGAAGAAGAATTAACCAAAGTCTCAGCCACCCACCGGGAATCAGTATAGATCCTGAACCAAAATTTTGGACTTGCGGTCAGCTCACCAAAAACGAGTTGAAAAATGGAGCTCAGGGGCACAGCAATTCACAAACTGGCCGAGTAATAAAGGAGAACTATCGTCCAAAAATCTGTTGAGGGAAGGCAACGAGGTGGACTTGAAAGCGAGGCAGAATAGCAGGAAACAGATTTCAAGAGGTAAGTTGGTATCGCCTTTAAAGCACAGGAAGAGGGGCACAACTTCGACAATGATGCACTTGGCCAAAAAGGGCGTATGCGTTTTCTCCTGAATATATTCAGGAGAAAACGCATACGCCCTTTTTGGCCAAGCAAGCAAGCGGGCAATGCAATTCTGTACTACAAAGAAGTATCACTTCCCACCGGTCAAAAGGGACATCCACAAAATGTGTAAAAACCAGAAAGGCAAGACAGGCCCTAGAGAACAGGGAGCCTTGTTATGCTGATGGGCGGGATGTAAATTGCCAACTGCCTCTCTGGAGGAGTGCATTGTGTTCCCTAAAACAAGTAAACAACAGAGCTACAGAGCCAAGGGCACTTCCAGTCTAGGGAATATACCTTGGGAAAACTGAAAATCAAAAAGACACAGCCACCCCAAAATTTAGGGCTGTACTGCTTACAAGGACCTCAACTTGGGTACACCTTAAATATCCCAGGAAATATAAAAATGGTTCAAAAAATTGTGGTACTTACGTACGATGGAATATCCCTCAGCCATGAAATCAATGTCATAAGACCAGTAGCAGCAAAATGGTTGGATTCAGGTACGATGATTCTAAGTGAAATAAGTCACACAGAAAAAGAAACTTATCATAAGATATCACTTATTAAGATCCTGTAAACATGGCTACACTTGAACTGAGTTAGGAAAGAGAACAGTGTCTCACATTTAGAAAACACTCTTATGCCTGCTTAAGGGGGAAGGAGAGTTGGGGTGATGCATAAAACCAGAGTTTGATATAAGCACAGGTACCGTTCCAAAAACCAACTATGGAATAGACAAGACCTACACCTTCCTCAGTGAAAGGGACTCAAAACCCCATATTTCCCGCAGAGGAATATATCTGACTAGTAAGAATCTTAAAAGCTACGTATTGATATGTCTCCATAAGGGAATCAAGTATGTCTAGACTGGGATAAATATGGCAGCGAGAATCAGCTCAAACCCACTATAAAAAGGAATTTCAAAAATAAAACAAAAAAACTGGGAAATTCTTTACAATTCCTTCAGGGTCTCTGATGAAACCTGAAATGACCCTATCTACAATGACAGCTGGATGTGGCATAAGGCTGGACACTTGGGACTGAGAGGATTGGTGAGATTGGGTGAGCAAATGCAGACCCTTTAAAGCAATAATGCATGGCACACATTCCATGGGTCCCAACTCTCCAGGTTGAAGGGAATATTACTACAGATATAACATGTACGGGAATCCTAGAGAACGGACACACTGTGAATACGAAAGGTTTCTAAAACTCAACGAATAGTCCCTCTCCTGGTGCTCTGGTTTGACTTTCCATCTGCTTTATTATCAACCTCCCAACTTGGAGAGACAGCCCCTTTAACCTCCTGGTTCGCACAGGTTGCCAATTTGGCAGAGGATGAAAGGGAAGAGGGAGAACCAATGAGAGAGTAGCTGTTAGGCATTTGGACGGGCACATATCACTGTAATTTCCCGGCAGGAAGAAGAATTAACCAAAGTCTCAGCCACCCACCGGGAATCAGTATAGATCCTGAACCAAAATTTTGGACTTGCGGTCAGCTCACCAAAAACGAGTTGAAAAATGGAGCTCAGGGGCACAGCAATTCACAAACTGGCCGAGTAATAAAGGACAACTATCGTCCAAAAATCTGTTGAGAGAAGGCAACGAGGTGGACTTGAAAGCGAGGCAGAATAGCAGGAAACAGATTTCAAGAGGTACGTAGGAATCCCCTTTAAAGCACAGGAAGAGGGGCACAACTTCGACAATGATGCACTTGGCCAAAAAGGGCGTATGCGTTTTCTCCTGAATATATTCAGGAGAAAACGCATACGCCCTTTTTGGCCAAGCAAGCAAGCGGGCAATGCAAATCTGCACTACAAAGAAGTATCACTTCCCACCGGTCAAAAGGGACATCCACAAAATGTGTAAAAACCAGAAAGGCAAGACAGGCCCTGGAGAACAGGGAGCCTTGTTATGCTGATGGGCGGGATGTAAATTGCCAACTGCCTCTCTGGAGGAGTGCATTGTGTTCCCTAAAACAAGTAAACAACAGAGCTACAGAGCCAAGGGCACTTCCAGTCTAGGGAATATACCTTGGGAAAACTGAAAATCAAAAAGACACAGCCACCCCAAAATTTAGGGCTGTACTGCTTACAAGGACCTCAACTTGGGTACACCTTAAATATCCCAGGAAATATAAAAATGGTTCAAAAAATTGTGGTACTTAGGTACGATGGAATATCCCTCAGCCATGAAATCAATGTCATAAGACCAGTAGCAGCAAAATGGTTGGATTCAGGTACGATGATTCTAAGTGAAATAAGTCACACAGAAAAATTAACTTATCATAAGATATCACTTATGAAGATCCTGTAAACATGGCTACACTTGAACTGAGTTAGGAAAGAGAACAGTGTCTCACATTTAGAAAACACTCTTATGCCTGCTTAAGGGGGAAGGAGAGTTGGGGTGATGCATAAAACCAGAGTTTGATATAAGCACAGGTACCGTTCCAAAAACCAACTATGGAATAGACAAGACCTACACCTTCCTCAGTGAAAGGGACTCAAAACCCCATATTTCCCGCAGAGGAATATATCTGACTAGTAAGAATCTTAAAAGCTACGTATTGATATGTCTCCATAAGGGAATCAAGTGTGTCTGGACTGGGATAAATATGGCAGCGAGAATCAGCTCAAACCCACTATAAAAAGGAATTTCAAAAATAAAACAAAAAAACTGGGAAATTCTTTACAATTCCTTCAGGGTCTCTGATGAAACCTGAAATGACCCTATCTACAATGACAGCTGGATGTGGCATAAGGCTGGACACTTGGGACTGAGAGGATTGGTGAGATTGGGTGAGCAAATGCAGACCCTTTAAAGCAATAATGCATGGCACACATTCCATGGGTCCCAACTCTCCAGGTTGAAGGGAATATTACTACAGATATAACATGTACGGGAATCCTAGAGAACGGACACACTGTGAATACGAAAGGTTTCTAAAACTCAACGAATAGTCCCTCTCCTGGTGCTCTGGTTTGACTTTCCATCTGCTTTATTATCAACCTCCCAACTTGGAGAGACAGCCCCTTTAACCTCCTGGTTCGCACAGGTTGCCAATTTGGCAGAGGATGAAAGGGAAGAGGGAGAACCAATGAGAGAGTAGCTGTTAGGCATTTGGACGGGCACATATCACTGTAATTTCCCGGCAGGAAGAAGAATTAACCAAAGTCTCAGCCACCCACCGGGAATCAGTATAGATCCTGAACCAAAATTTTGGACTTGCGGTCAGCTCACCAAAAACGAGTTGAAAAATGGAGCTCAGGGGCACAGCAATTCACAAACTGGCCGAGTAATAAAGGACAACTATCGTCCAAAAATCTGTTGAGAGAAGGCAACGAGGTGGACTTGAAAGCGAGGCAGAATAGCAGGAAACAGATTTCAAGAGGTACGTAGGAATCCCCTTTAAAGCACAGGAAGAGGGGCACAACTTCGACAATGATGCACTTGGCCAAAAAGGGCGTATGCGTTTTCTCCTGAATATATTCAGGAGAAAACGCATACGCCCTTTTTGGCCAAGCAAGCAAGCGGGCAATGCAAATCTGCACTACAAAGAAGTATCACTTCCCACCGGTCAAAAGGGACATCCACAAAATGTGTAAAAACCAGAAAGGCAAGACAGGCCCTGGAGAACAGGGAGCCTTGTTATGCTGATGGGCGGGATGTAAATTGCCAACTGCCTCTCTGGAGGAGTGCATTGTGTTCCCTAAAACAAGTAAACAACAGAGCTACAGAGCCAAGGGCACTTCCAGTCTAGGGAATATACCTTGGGAAAACTGAAAATCAAAAAGACACAGCCACCCCAAAATTTAGGGCTGCACTGCTTACAAGGACCTCAACTTGGGTACACCTTAAATATCCCAGGAAATATAAAAATGGTTCAAAAAATTGTGGTACTTACGTACGATGGAATATCCCTCAGCCATGAAATCAATGTCATAAGACCAGTAGCAGCAAAATGGGTGGATTCAGGTACGATGATTCTAAGTGAAATAAGTCACACAGAAAAAGAAACTTATCATAAGATATCACTTATGAAGATCCTGTAAACATGGCTACACTTGAACTGAGTTAGGAAAGAGAACAGTGTCTCACATTTAGAAAACACTCTTATGCCTGCTTAAGGGGGAAGGAGAGGTGGGGTGATGCATAAAACCAGAGTTTGATATAAGCACAGGTACCGTTCCAAAAACCAACTATGGAATAGACAAGACCTACACCTTCCTCAGTGAAAGGGACTCAAAACCCCATATTTCCCGCAGAGGAATATATCTGACTAGTAAGAATCTTAAAAGCTACGTATTGATATGTCTCCGTAAGGGAATCAAGTGTGTCTAGACTGGGATAAATATGGCAGCGAGAATCAGCTCAAACCCACTATAAAAAGGAATTTCAAAAATAAAACAAAAAAACTGGGAAATTCTTTACAATTCCTTCAGGGTCTCTGATGAAACCTGAAATGACCCTATCTACAATGACAGCTGGATGTGGCATAAGGCTGGACACTTGGGACTGAGAGGATTGGTGAGATTGGGTGAGCAAATGCAGACCCTTTAAAGCAATAATGCATGGCACACATTCCATGGGTCCCAACTCTCCAGGTTGAAGGGAATATTACTACAGATATAACATGTACGGGAATCCTAGAGAACGGACACACTGTGAATACGAAACGTTTCTAAAACTCAACGAATAGTCCCTCTCCTGGTGCTCCGGTTTGACTTTCCATCTGCTTTATTATCAACCTCCCAACTTGGAGAGACAGCCCCTTTAACCTCCTGGTTCGCACAGGTTGCCAATTTGGCAGAGGATGAAAGGGAAGAGGGAGAACCAATGAGAGAGTAGCTGTTAGGCATTTGGACAGGCACATATCACTGTAATTTCCCGGCAGGAAGAAGAATTAACCAAAGTCTCAGCCACCCACCGGGAATCAGTATAGATCCGGAACCAAAATTTTGGACTTGCGGTCAGCTCACCAAAAACGAGTTGAAAAATGGAGCTCAGGGGCACAGCAATTCACAAACTGGCCGAGTAATAAAGGACAACTATCGTCCAAAAATCTGTTGAGGGAAGGCAACGAGGCGGACTTGAAAGCGAGGCAGAATAGCAGGAAACAGATTTCAAGAGGTACGTTGGAATCGCCTTTAAAGCACAGGAAGAGGGGCACAACTTCGACAATGATGAACTTGGCCAAAAAGGGCGTATGCGTTTTCTCCTGAATATATTCAGGAGAAAACGCATACGCCCTTTTTGGCCAAGCAAGCAAGCGGGCAATGCAAATCTGCACTACAAAGAAGTATCACTTCCCACCGGTCAAAAGGGACATCCACAAAATGTGTAAAAACCAGAAAGGCAAGACAGGCCCTGGAGAACAGGGAGCCTTGTTATGCTGATGGGCGGGATGTAAATTGCCAATGCCTCTCTGGAGGAGTGCATTGTGTTCCCTAAAACAAGTAAACAACAGAGCTACAGAGCCAAGGGCACTTCCAGTCTAGGGAATATACCTTGGGAAAACTGAAAATCAAAAAGACACAGCCACCCCAAAATTTAGGGCTGCACTGCTTACAAGGACCTCAACTTGGGTACACCTTAAATATCCCAGGAAATATAAAAATGGTTCAAAAAATCGTGGTACTTACGTACGATGGAATATCCCTCAGCCATGAAATCAATGTCATAAGACCAGTAGCAGCAAAATGGGTGGAATCAGGTACGATGATTCTAAGTGAAATAAGTCACACAGAAAAAGAAACTTATCATAAGATATCACTTATGAAGATCCTGTAAACATGGCTACACTTGAACTGAGTTAGGAAAGAGAACAGTGTCTCACATTTAGAAAACACTCTTATGCCTGCTTAAGGGGGAAGGAGAGGTGGGGTGATGCATAAAACCAGAGTTTGATATAAGCACAGGTACCGTTCCAAAAACCAACTATGGAATAGACAAGACCTACACCTTCCTCAGTGAAAGGGACTCAAAACCCCATATTTCCCGCAGAGGAATATATCTGACTAGTAAAGTAAGAATCTTAAAACCTATGTATTGATATGTCTCCGTAAGGGAATCAAGTGTGTCTAGACTGGGATAAATATGGCAGCGAGAATCAGCTCAAACCCACTATAAAAAGGAATTTCAAAAATAAAACAAAAAAACTGGGAAATTCTTTACAATTCCTTCAGGGTCTCTGATGAAACCTGAAATGACCCTATCTACAATGACAGCTGGATGTGGCATAAGGCTGGACACTTGGGACTGAGAGGATTGGTGAGATTGGGTGAGCAAATGCAGACCCTTTAAAGCAATAATGCATGGCACACATTCCATGGGTCCCAACTCTCCAGGTTGAAGGGAATATTACTACAGATATAACATGTACGGGAATCCTAGAGAACGGACACACTGTGAATACGAAAGGTTTCTAAAACTCAACGAATAGTCCCTCTCCTGGTGCTCCGGTTTGACTTTCCATCTGCTTTATTATCAACCTCCCAACTTGGAGAGACAACCCCTTTAACCTCCTGGTTCGCACAGGTTGCCAATTTGGCAGAGGATGAAAGGGAAGAGGGAGAACCAATGAGAGAGTAGCTGTTAGGCATTTGGACGGGCACATATCACTGTAATTTCCAGGCAGGAAGAAGAATTAACCAAAGTCTCAGCCACCCACCGGGAATCAGTATAGATCCTGAACCAAAATTTTGGACTTGCGGTCAGCTCACCAAAAACGAGTTGAAAAATGGAGCTCAGGGGCACAGCAATTCACAAACTGGCCGAGTAATAAAGGACAACTATCGTCCAAAAATCTGTTGAGGGAAGGCAACGAGGTGGACTTGAAAGCGAGGCAGAATAGAAGGAAACAGATTTCAAGAGGTACGTTGGAATCGCCTTTAAAGCACAGGAAGAGGGGCACAACTTCAACAATGATGCACTTGGCCAAAAAGGGCGTATGCGTTTTCTCCTCAGGAGAAAACGCATACGCCCTTTTTGGCCAAGCAAGCAAGCGGGCAATGCAATTCTGCACTACAAAGAAGTATCACTTCCCACCGGTCAAAAGGGACATCCACAAAATGTGTAAAAACCAGAAAGGCAAGACAGGCCCTAGAGAACAGGGAGCCTTGTTATGCTGATGGGCGGGATGTAAATTGCCAACTGCCTCTCTGGAGGAGTGCATTGTGTTCCCTAAAACAAGTAAACAACAGAGCTACAGAGCCAAGGGCACTTCCAGTCTAGGGAATATACCTTGGGAAAACTGAAAATCAAAAAGACACAGCCACCCCAAAATTTAGGGCTGCACTGCTTACAAGGACCTCAACTTGGGTACACCTTAAATATCCCAGGAAATATAAAAATGGTTCAAAAAATTGTGGTACTTACGTACGATGGAATATCCCTCAGCCATGAAATCAATGTCATAAGACCAGTAGCAGCAAAATGGGTGGATTCAGGTACGATGATTCTAAGTGAAATAAGTCACAGAGAAAAAGAAACATATCATAAGATATCACTTATGAAGATCCTGTAAACATGGCTACACTTGAACTGAGTTAGGAAAGAGAACAGTGTCTCACATTTAGAAAACACTCTTATGCCTGCTTAAGGGGGAAGGAGAGGTGGGGTGATGCATAAAACCAGAGTTTGATATAAGCACAGGTACCGTTCCAAAAACCAACTATGGAATAGACAAGACCTACACCTTCCTCAGTGAAAGGGACTCAAAACCCCATATTTCCCGCAGAGGAATATATCTGACTAGTAAGAATCTTAAAACCTATGTATTGATATGTCTCTGTAAGGGAATCAAGTGTGTCTAGACTGGGATAAATATGGCAGCGAGAATCAGCTCAAACCCACTATAAAAAGGAATTTCAAAAATAAAACAAAAAAACTGGGAAATTCTTTACAATTCCTTCAGGGTCTCTGATGAAACCTGAAATGACCCTATCTACAATGACAGCTGGATGTGGCATAAGGCTGGACACTTGGGACTGAGAGGATTAGTGAGATTGGGTGAGCAAATGCAGACCCTTTAAAGCAATAATGCATGGCACACATTCCATGGGTCCCAACTCTCCAGGTTGAAGGGAATATTACTACAGATATAACATGTACGGGAATCCTAGAGAACGGACACACTGTGAATACGAAAGGTTTCTAAAACTCAACGAATAGTCCCTCTCCTGGTGCTCCGGTTTGACTTTCCATCTGCTTTATTATCAACCTCCCAACTTGGAGAGACAGCCCCTTTAACCTCCTGGTTCGCACAGGTTGCCAATTTGGCAGAGGATGAAAGGGAAGAGGGAGAACCAATGAGAGAGTAGCTGTTAGGCATTTGGACGGGCACATATCACTGTAATTTCCCGGCAGGAAGAAGAATTAACCAAAGTCTCAGCCACCCACCGGGAATCAGTATAGATCCTGAACCAAAATTTTGGACTTGCGGTCAGCTCACCAAAAACGAGTTGAAAAATGGAGCTCAGGGGCACAGCAATTCACAAACTGGCCGAGTAATAAAGAACAACTATCGTCCAAAAATCTGTTGAGGGAAGGCAACGAGGCGGACTTGAAAGCGAGGCAGAATAGCAGGAAACAGATTTCAAGAGGTACGTTGGAATCGCCTTTAAAGCACAGGAAGAGGGGCACAACTTCGACAATGATGCACTTGGCCAAAAAGGGCGTATGCGTTTTCTCCTGAATATATTCAGGAGAAAACGCATACGCCCTTTTTGGCCAAGCAAGCAAGCGGGCAATGCAAATCTGCACTACAAAGAAGTATCACTTCCCACCGGTCAAAAGGGACATCCACAAAATGTGTAAAAACCAGAAAGGCAAGACAGGCCCTGGAGAACAGGGAGCCTTGTTATGCTGATGGGCGGGATGTAAATTGCCAACTGCCTCTCTGGAGGAGTGCATTGTGTTCCCTAAAACAAGTAAACAACAGAGCTACAGAGCCAAGGGCACTTCCAGTCTAGGGAATATACCTTGGGAAAACTGAAAATCAAAAAGACACAGCCACCCCAAAATTTAGGGCTGCACTGCTTACAAGGACCTCAACTTGGGTACACCTTAAATATCCCAGGAAATATAAAAATGGTTCAAAAAATTGTGGTACTTACGTACGATGGAATATCCCTCAGCCATGAAATCAATGTCATAAGACCAGTAGCAGCAAAATGGGTGGATTCAGGTACGATGATTCTAAGTGAAATAAGTCACACAGAAAAAGAAACTTATCATAAGATATCACTTATGAAGATCCTGTAAACATGGCTACACTTGAACTGAGTTAGGAAAGAGAACAGTGTCTCACATTTAGAAAACACTCTTATGCCTGCTTAAGGGGGAAGGAGAGGTGGGGTGATGCATAAAACCAGAGTTTGATATAAGCACAGGTACCGTTCCAAAAACCAACTATGGAATAGACAAGACCTACACCTTCCTCAGTGAAAGGGACTCAAAACCCCATATTTCCCGCAGAGGAATATATCTGACTAGTAAGAATCTTAAAACCTATGTATTGATATGTCTCCGTAAGGGAATCAAGTGTGTCTAGACTGGGATAAATATGGCAGCTAGAATCAGCTCAAACCCACTATAAAAAGGAATTTCAAAAATAAAACAAAAAAACTGGGAAATTCTTTACAATTCCTTCAGGGTCTCTGATGAAACCTGAAATGACCCTATCTACAATGACAGCTGGATGTGGCATAAGGCTGGACACTTGGGACTGAGAGGATTGGTGAGATTGGGTGAGCAAATGCAGACCCTTTAAAGCAATAATGCATGGCACACATTCCATGGGTCCCAACTCTCCAGGTTGAAGGGAATATTACTACAGATATAACATGTACGGGAATCCTAGAGAACGGACACACTGTGAATACGAAAGGTTTCTAAAACTCAACGAATAGTCCCTCTCCTGGTGCTCCGGTTTGACTTTCCATCTGCTTTATTATCAACCTCCCAACTTGGAGAGACAGCCCCTTTAACCTCCTGGTTCGCACAGGTTGCCAATTTGGCAGAGGATGAAAGGGAAGAGGGAGAACCAATGAGAGAGTAGCTGTTAGGCATTTGGACGGGCACATATCACTGTAATTTCCCGGCAGGAAGAAGAATTAACCAAAGTCTCAGCCACCCACCGGGAATCAGTATAGATCCTGAACCAAAATTTTGGACTTGCGGTCAGCTCACCAAAAACGAGTTGAAAAATGGAGCTCAGGGGCACAGCAATTCACAAACTGGCCGAGTAATAAAGAACAACTATCGTCCAAAAATCTGTTGAGGGAAGGCAACGAGGTGGACTTGAAAGCGAGGCAGAATAGCAGGAAACAGATTTCAAGAGGTACGTTGGAATCGCCTTTAAAGCACAGGAAGAGGGGCACAACTTCAACAATGATGCACTTGGCCAAAAAGGGCGTATGCGTTTTCTCCTGAATATATTCAGGAGAAAACGCATACGCCCTTTTTGGCCAAGCAAGCAAGCGGGCAATGCAATTCTGCACTACAAAGAAGTATCACTTCCCACCGGTCAAAAGGGACATCCACAAAATGTGTAAAAACCAGAAAGGCAAGACAGGCCCTAGAGAACAGGGAGCCTTGTTATGCTGATGGGCGGGATGTAAATTGCCAACTGCCTCTCTGGAGGAGTGCATTGTGTTCCCTAAAACAAGTAAACAACAGAGCTACAGAGCCAAGGGCACTTCCAGTCTAGGGAATATACCTTGGGAAAACTGAAAATCAAA
Organism: Hyperoodon ampullatus; assembly: GCF_949752795.1. Classification (NCBI taxonomy): domain Eukaryota; kingdom Metazoa; phylum Chordata; class Mammalia; order Artiodactyla; family Ziphiidae; genus Hyperoodon; species Hyperoodon ampullatus. Next base: position 79,625 of record NW_027640776.1, read on the forward strand.
AAGACACAGCCACCCCAAAATTTAGGGCTGCACTGCTTACAAGGACCTCAACTTGGGTACACCTTAAATATTCCAGGAAATATAAAAATGGTTCAAAAAATTGTGGTACTTACGTACGATGGAATATCCCTCAGCCATGAAATCAATGTCATAAGACCAGTAGCAGCAAAATGGGTGGATTCAGGTACGATGATTCTAAGTGAAATAAGTCACACAGAAAAAGAAACTTATCATAAGATATCACTTATGAAGATCCTGTAAACATGGCTACACTTGAACTGAGTTAGGAAAGAGAACAGTGTCTCACATTTAGAAAACACTCTTATGCCTGCTTAAGGGGGAAGGAGAGGTGGGGTGATGCATAAAACCAGAGTTTGATATAAGCACAGGTACCGTTCCAAAAACCAACTATGGAATAGACAAGACCTACACCTTCCTCAGTGAAAGGGACTCAAAACCCCATATTTCCCGCAGAAGAATATATCTGACTAGTAAGAATCTTAAAACCTATGTATTGATATGTCTCCGTAAGGGAATCAAGTGTGTCTAGACTGGGATAAATATGGCAGCGAGAATCAGCTCAAACCCACTATAAAAAGGAATTTCAAAAATAAAACAAAAAAACTGGGAAATTCTTTACAATTCCTTCAGGGTCTCTGATGAAACCTGAAATGACCCTATCTACAATGACAGCTGGATGTGGCATAAGGCTGGACACTTGGGACTGAGAGAATTGGTGAGATTGGGTGAGCAAATGCAGACCCTTTAAAGCAATAATGCATGGCACACATTCCATGGGTCCCAACTCTCCAGGTTGAAGGGAATATTACTACAGATATAACATGTACGGGAATCCTAGAGAACGGACACACTGTGAATACGAAAGGTTTCTAAAACTCGACGAATAGTCCCTCTCCTGGTGCTCCGGTTTGACTTTCCATCTGCTTTATTATCAACCTCCCAACTTGGAGAGACAGCCCCTTTAACCTCCTGGTTCGCACAGGTTGCCAATTTGGCAGAGGATGAAAGGGAAGAGGGAGAACCAATGAGAGAGTAGCTGTTAGGCATTTGGACGGGCACATATCACTGTAATTTCCTGGCAGGAAGAAGAATTAACCAAAGTCTCAGCCACCCACCGGGAATCAGTATAGATCCTGAACCAAAATTTTGGACTTGCGGTCAGCTCACCAAAAACGAGTTGAAAAATGGAGCTCAGGGGCACAGCAATTCACAAACTGGCCGAGTAATAAAGAACAACTATCGTCCAAAAATCTGTTGAGGGAAGGCAACGAGGCGGACTTGAAAGCGAGGCAGAATAGCAGGAAACAGATTTCAAGAGGTACGTTGGAATCGCCTTTAAAGCACAGGAAGAGGGGCACAACTTCGACAATGATGCACTTGGCCAAAAAGGGCGTATGCGTTTTCTCCTGAATATATTCAGGAGAAAACGCATACGCCCTTTTTGGCCAAGCAAGCAAGCGGGCAATGCAAATCTGCACTACAAAGAAGTATCACTTCCCACCGGTCAAAAGGGACATCCACAAAATGTGTAAAAACCAGAAAGGCAAGACAGGCCCTGGAGAACAGGGAGCCTTGTTATTCTGATGGGCGGGATGTAAATTGCCAACTGCCTCTCTGGAGGAGTGCATTGTGTTCCCTAAAACAAGTAAACAACAGAGCTACAGAGCCAAGGGCACTTCCAGTCTAGGGAATATACCTTGGGAAAACTGAAAATCAAAAAGACACAGCCACCCCAAAATTTAGGGCTGCACTGCTTACAAGGACCTCAACTTGGGTACACCTTAAATATCCCAGGAAATATAAAAATGGTTCAAAAAATTGTGGTACTTACGTACGATGGAATATCCCTCAGCCATGAAATCAATGTCATAAGACCAGTAGCAGCAAAATGGGTGGATTCAGGTACGATGATTCTAAGTGAAATAAGTCACACAGAAAAAGAAACTTATCATAAGATATCACTTATGAAGATCCTGTAAACATGGCTACACTTGAACTGAGTTAGGAAAGAGAACAGTGTCTCACATTTAGAAAACACTCTTATGCCTGCTTAAGGGGGAAGGAGAGGTGGGGTGATGCATAAAACCAGAGTTTGATATAAGCACAGGTACCGTTCCAAAAACCAACTATGGAATAGACAAGACCTACACCTTCCTCAGTGAAAGGGACTCAAAACCCCATATTTCCCGCAGAAGAATATATCTGACTAGTAAGAATCTTAAAACCTATGTATTGATATGTCTCCGTAAGGGAATCAAGTGTGTCTAGACTGGGATAAATATGGCAGCGAGAATCAGCTCAAACCCACTATAAAAAGGAATTTCAAAAATAAAACAAAAAAACTGGGAAATTCTTTACAATTCCTTCAGGGTCTCTGATGAAACCTGAAATGACCCTATCTACAATGACAGCTGGATGTGGCATAAGGCTGGACACTTGGGACTGAGAGGATTAGTGAGATTGGGTGAGCAAATGCAGACCCTTTAAAGCAATAATGCATGGCACACATTCCATGGGTCCCAACTCTCCAGGTTGAAGGGAATATTACTACAGATATAACATGTACGGGAATCCTAGAGAACGGACACACTGTGAATACGAAAGGTTTCTAAAACTCAACGAATAGTCCCTCTCCTGGTGCTCCGGTTTGACTTTCCATCTGCTTTATTATCAACCTCCCAACTTGGAGAGACAGCCCCTTTAACCTCCTGGTTCGCACAGGTTGCCAATTTGGCAGAGGATGAAAGGGAAGAGGGAGAACCAATGAGAGAGTAGCTGTTAGGCATTTGGACGGGCACATATCACTGTAATTTCCCGGCAGGAAGAAGAATTAACCAAAGTCTCAGCCACCCACCGGGAATCAGTATAGATCCTGAACCAAAATTTTGGACTTGCGGTCAGCTCACCAAAAACGAGTTGAAAAATGGAGCTCAGGGGCACAGCAATTCACAAACTGGCCGAGTAATAAAGAACAACTATCGTCCAAAAATCTGTTGAGGGAAGGCAACGAGGTGGACTTGAAAGCGAGGCAGAATAGCAGGAAACAGATTTCAAGAGGTACGTTGGAATCGCCTTTAAAGCACAGGAAGAGGGGCACAACTTCAACAATGATGCACTTGGCCAAAAAGGGCGTATGCGTTTTCTCCTGAATATATTCAGGAGAAAACGCATACGCCCTTTTTGGCCAAGCAAGCAAGCGGGCAATGCAATTCTGCACTACAAAGAAGTATCACTTCCCACCGGTCAAAAGGGACATCCACAAAATGTGTAAAAACCAGAAAGGCAAGACAGGCCCTAGAGAACAGGGAGCCTTGTTATGCTGATGGGCGTGATGTAAATTGCCAACTGCCTCTCTGGAGGAGTGCATTGTGTTCCCTAAAACAAGTAAACAACAGAGCTACAGAGCCAAGGGCACTTCCAGTCTAGGGAATATACCTTGGGAAAACTGAAAATCAAAAAGACACAGCCACCCCAAAATTTAGGGCTGCACTGCTTACAAGGACCTCAACTTGGGTACACCTTAAATATTCCAGGAAATATAAAAATGGTTCAAAAAATTGTGGTACTTACGTACGATGGAATATCCCTCAGCCATGAAATCAATGTCATAAGACCAGTAGCAGCAAAATGGGTGGATTCAGGTACGATGATTCTAAGTGAAATAAGTCACACAGAAAAAGAAACTTATCATAAGATATCACTTATGAAGATCCTGTAAACATGGCTACACTTGAACTGAGTTAGGAAAGAGAACAGTGTCTCACATTTAGAAAACACTCTTATGCCTGCTTAAGGGGGAAGGAGAGGTGGGGTGATGCATAAAACCAGAGTTTGATATAAGCACAGGTACCGTTCCAAAAACCAACTATGGAATAGACAAGACCTACACCTTCCTCAGTGAAAGGGACTCAAAACCCCATATTTCCCGCAGAAGAATATATCTGACTAGTAAGAATCTTAAAACCTATGTATTGATATGTCTCCGTAAGGGAATCAAGTGTGTCTAGACTGGGATAAATATGGCAGCGAGAATCAGCTCAAACCCACTATAAAAAGGAATTTCAAAAATAAAACAAAAAAACTGGGAAATTCTTTACAATTCCTTCAGGGTCTCTGATGAAACCTGAAATGACCCTATCTACAATGACAGCTGGATGTGGCATAAGGCTGGACACTTGGGACTGAGAGGATTAGTGAGATTGGGTGAGCAAATGCAGACCCTTTAAAGCAATAATGCATGGCACACATTCCATGGGTCCCAACTCTCCAGGTTGAAGGGAATATTACTACAGATATAACATGTACGGGAATCCTAGAGAACGGACACACTGTGAATACGAAAGGTTTCTAAAACTCAACGAATAGTCCCTCTCCTGGTGCTCCGGTTTGACTTTCCATCTGCTTTATTATCAACCTCCCAACTTGGAGAGACAGCCCCTTTAACCTCCTGGTTCGCACAGGTTGCCAATTTGGCAGAGGATGAAAGGGAAGAGGGAGAACCAATGAGAGAGTAGCTGTTAGGCATTTGGACGGGCACATATCACTGTAATTTCCCGGCAGGAAGAAGAATTAACCAAAGTCTCAGCCACCCACCGGGAATCAGTATAGATCCTGAACCAAAATTTTGGACTTGCGGTCAGCTCACCAAAAACGAGTTGAAAAATGGAGCTCAGGGGCACAGCAATTCACAAACTGGCCGAGTAATAAAGAACAACTATCGTCCAAAAATCTGTTGAGGGAAGGCAACGAGGTGGACTTGAAAGCGAGGCAGAATAGCAGGAAACAGATTTCAAGAGGTACGTTGGAATCGCCTTTAAAGCACAGGAAGAGGGGCACAACTTCAACAATGATGCACTTGGCCAAAAAGGGCGTATGCGTTTTCTCCTGAATATATTCAGGAGAAAACGCATACGCCCTTTTTGGCCAAGCAAGCAAGCGGGCAATGCAATTCTGCACTACAAAGAAGTATCACTTCCCACCGGTCAAAAGGGACATCCACAAAATGTGTAAAAACCAGAAAGGCAAGACAGGCCCTAGAGAACAGGGAGCCTTGTTATGCTGATGGGCGTGATGTAAATTGCCAACTGCCTCTCTGGAGGAGTGCATTGTGTTCCCTAAAACAAGTAAACAACAGAGCTACAGAGCCAAGGGCACTTCCAGTCTAGGGAATATACCTTGGGAAAACTGAAAATCAAAAAGACACAGCCACCCCAAAATTTAGGGCTGCACTGCTTACAAGGACCTCAACTTGGGTACACCTTAAATATTCCAGGAAATATAAAAATGGTTCAAAAAATTGTGGTACTTACGTACGATGGAATATCCCTCAGCCATGAAATCAATGTCATAAGACCAGTAGCAGCAAAATGGGTGGATTCAGGTACGATGATTCTAAGTGAAATAAGTCACACAGAAAAAGAAACTTATCATAAGATATCACTTATGAAGATCCTGTAAACATGGCTACACTTGAACTGAGTTAGGAAAGAGAACAGTGTCTCACATTTAGAAAACACTCTTATGCCTGCTTAAGGGGGAAGGAGAGGTGGGGTGATGCATAAAACCAGAGTTTGATATAAGCACAGGTACCGTTCCAAAAACCAACTATGGAATAGACAAGACCTACACCTTCCTCAGTGAAAGGGACTCAAAACCCCATATTTCCCGCAGAAGAATATATCTGACTAGTAAGAATCTTAAAACCTATGTATTGATATGTCTCCGTAAGGGAATCAAGTGTGTCTAGACTGGGATAAATATGGCAGCGAGAATCAGCTCAAACCCACTATAAAAAGGAATTTCAAAAATAAAACAAAAAAACTGGGAAATTCTTTACAATTCCTTCAGGGTCTCTGATGAAACCTGAAATGACCCTATCTACAATGACAGCTGGATGTGGCATAAGGCTGGACACTTGGGACTGAGAGAATTGGTGAGATTGGGTGAGCAAATGCAGACCCTTTAAAGCAATAATGCATGGCACACATTCCATGGGTCCCAACTCTCCAGGTTGAAGGGAATATTACTACAGATATAACATGTACGGGAATCCTAGAGAACGGACACACTGTGAATACGAAAGGTTTCTAAAACTCGACGAATAGTCCCTCTCCTGGTGCTCCGGTTTGACTTTCCATCTGCTTTATTATCAACCTCCCAACTTGGAGAGACAGCCCCTTTAACCTCCTGGTTCGCACAGGTTGCCAATTTGGCAGAGGATGAAAGGGAAGAGGGAGAACCAATGAGAGAGTAGCTGTTAGGCATTTGGACGGGCACATATCACTGTAATTTCCCGGCAGGAAGAAGAATTAGCCAAAGTCTCAGCCACCCACCGGGAATCAGTATAGATCCTGAACCAAAATTTTGGACTTGCGGTCAGCTCACCAAAAACGAGTTGAAAAATGGAGCTGAGGGGCACAGCAATTCACAAACTGGCCGAGTAATAAAGGACAACTATCGTCCAAAAATCTGTTGAGGGAAGGCAACGAGGCGGACTTGAAAGCGAGGCAGAATAGCAGGAAACAGATTTCAAGAGGTACGTTGGAATCGCCTTTAAAGCACAGGAAGAGGGGCACAACTTCGACAATGATGCACTTGGCCAAAAAGGGCGTATGCGTTTTCTCCTGAATATATTCAGGAGAAAACGCATACGCCCTTTTTGGCCAAGCAAGCAAGCGGGCAATGCAAATCTGCACTACAAAGAAGTATCACTTCCCACCGGTCAAAAGGGACATCCACAAAATGTGTAAAAACCAGAAAGGCAAGACAGGCCCTGGAGAACAGGGAGCCTTGTTATGCTGATGGGCGGGATGTAAATTGCCAACTGCCTCTCTGGAGGAGTGCATTGTGTTCCCTAAAACAAGTAAACAACAGAGCTACAGAGCCAAGGGCACTTCCAGTCTAGGGAATATACCTTGGGAAAACTGAAAATCAAAAAGACACAGCCACCCCAAAATTTAAGGCTGCACTGCTTACAAGGACCTCAACTTGGGTACACCTTAAATATGCCAGGAAATATAAAAATGGTTCAAAAAATTGTGGTACTTACGTACGATGGAATATCCCTCAGCCATGAAATCAATGTCATAAGACCAGTAGCAGCAAAATGGGTGGATTCAGGTACGATGATTCTAAGTGAAATAAGTCACACAGAAAAAGAAACTTATCATAAGATATCACTTATGAAGTTCCTGTAAACATGGCTACACTTGAACTGAGTTAGGAAAGAGAACAGTGTCTCACATTTAGAAAACACTCTTATGCCTGCTTAACGGGGAAGGAGAGGTGGGGTGATGCATAAAACCAGAGTTTGATATAAGCACAGGTACCGTTCCAAAAACCAACTATGGAATAGACAAGACCTACACCTTCCTCAGTGAAAGGGACTCAAAACCCCATATTTCCCGCAGAAGAATATATCTGACTAGTAAGAATCTTAAAACCTATGTATTGATATGTCTCCGTAAGGGAATCAAGTGTGTCTAGACTGGGATAAATATGGCAGCGAGAATCAGCTCAAACCCACTATAAAAAGGAATTTCAAAAATAAAACAAAAAAACTGGGAAATTCTTTACAATTCCTTCAGGGTCTCTGATGAAACCTGAAATGACCCTATCTACAATGACAGCTGGATGTGGCATAAGGCTGGACACTTGGGACTGAGAGAATTGGTGAGATTGGGTGAGCAAATGCAGACCCTTTAAAGCAATAATGCATGGCACACATTCCATGGGTCCCAACTCTCCAGGTTGAAGGGAATATTACTACAGATATAACATGTACGGGAATCCTAGAGAACGGACACACTGTGAATACGAAAGGTTTCTAAAACTCGACGAATAGTCCCTCTCCTGGTGCTCCGGTTTGACTTTCCATCTGCTTTATTATCAACCTCCCAACTTGGAGAGACAGCCCCTTTAACCTCCTGGTTCGCACAGGTTGCCAATTTGGCAGAGGATGAAAGGGAAGAGGGAGAACCAATGAGAGAGTAGCTGTTAGGCATTTGGACGGGCACATATCACTGTAATTTCCCGGCAGGAAGAAGAATTAACCAAAGTCTCAGCCACCCACCGGGAATCAGTATAGATCCTGAACCAAAATTTTGGACTTGCGGTCAGCTCACCAAAAACGAGTTGAAAAATGGAGCTCAGGGGCACAGCAATTCACAAACTGGCCGAGTAATAAAGGACAACTATCGTCCAAAAATCTGTTGAGGGAAGGCAACGAGGCGGACTTGAAAGCGAGGCAGAATAGCAGGAAACAGATTTCCAGAGGTACGTTGGAATCGCCTTTAAAGCACAGAAAGAGGGGCACAACTTCGACAATGATGCACTTGGCCAAAAAGGGCGTATGCGTTTTCTCCTGAATATATTCAGGAGAAAACGCATACGCCCTTTTTGGCCAAGCAAGCAAGCGGGCAATGCAAATCTGCACTACAAAGAAGTATCACTTCCCACCGGTCAAAAGGGACATCCACAAAATGTGTAAAAACCAGAAAGGCAAGACAGGCCCTGGAGAACAGGGAGCCTTGTTATGCTGATGGGCGGGATGTAAATTGCCAACTGCCTCTCTGGAGGAGTGCATTGTGTTCCCTAAAACAAGTAAACAACAGAGCTACAGAGCCAAGGGCACTTCCAGTCTAGGGAATATACCTTGGGAAAACTGAAAATCAAAAAGACACAGCCACCCCAAAATTTAGGGCTGCACTGCTTACAAGGACCTCAACTTGGGTACACCTTAAATATCCCAGGAAATATAAAAATGGTTCAAAAAATTGTGGTACTTACGTACGATGGAATATCCCTCAGCCATGAAATCAATGTCATAAGACCAGTAGCAGCAAAATGGGTGGATTCAGGTACGATGATTCTAAGTGAAATAAGTCACACAGAAAAAGAAACTTATCATAAGATATCACTTATGAAGATCCTGTAAACATGGCTACACTTGAACTGAGTTAGGAAAGAGAACAGTGTCTCACATTTAGAAAACACTCTTATGCCTGCTTAAGGGGGAAGGAGAGGTGGGGTGATGCATAAAACCAGAGTTTGATATAAGCACAGGTACCGTTCCAAAAACCAACTATGGAATAGACAAGACCTACACCTTCCTCAGTGAAAGGGACTCAAAACCCCATATTTCCCGCAGAGGAATATATCTGACTAGTAAGAATCTTAAAACCTATGTATTGATATGTCTCCGTAAGGGAATCAAGTGTGTCTAGACTGGGATAAATATGGCAGCGAGAATCAGCTCAAACCCACTATAAAAAGGAATTTCAAAAATAAAACAAAAAAACTGGGAAATTCTTTACAATTCCTTCAGGGTCTCTGATGAAACCTGAAATGACCCTATCTACAATGACAGCTGGATGTGGCATAAGGCTGGACACTTGGGACTGAGAGGATTGGTGAGATTGGGTGAGCAAATGCAGACCCTTTAAAGCAATAATGCATGGCACACATTCCATGGGTCCCAACTCTCCAGGTTGAAGGGAATATTACTACAGATATAACATGTACGGGAATCCTAGAGAACGGACACACTGTGAATACGAAAGGTTTCTAAAACTCAACGAATAGTCCCTCTCCTGGTGCTCCGGTTTGACTTTCCATCTGCTTTATTATCAACTTCCCAACTTGGAGAGACAGCCCCTTTAACCTCCTGGTTCACACAGGTTGCCAGTTTGGCAGAGGATGAAAGGGAAGAGGGAGAACCAATGAGAGAGTAGCTGTTAGGCATTTGGACGGGCACATATCACTGTAATTTCCCGGCAGGAAGAAGAATTAACCAAAGTCTCAGCCACCCACCAGGAATCAGTATAGATCCTGAACCAAAATTTTGGACTTGAGGTCAGCTCACCAAAAACGAGTTGAAAAATGGAGCTCAGGGGCACAGCAATTCACAAACTGGCCTAGTAATAAAGGACAACTATCGTCCAAAAATCTGTTGAGGGAAGGCAACGAGGCGGACTTGAAAGCGAGGCAGAATAGCAGGAAACAGATTTCCAGAGGTACGTTGGAATCGCCTTTAAAGCACAGGAAGAGGGGCACAACTTCGACAATGATGCACTTGGCCAAAAAGGGCGTATGCGTTTTCTCCTGAATATATTCAGGAGAAAACGCATACGCCCTTTTTGGCCAAGCAAGCAAGCGGGCAATGCAAATCTGCACTACAAAGAAGTATCACTTCCCACCGGTCAAAAGGGACATCCACAAAATGTGTAAAAACCAGAAAGGCAAGACAGGCCCTGGAGAACAGGGAGCCTTGTTATGCTGATGGGCGGGATGTAAATTGCCAACTGCCTCTCTGGAGGAGTGCATTGTGTTCCCTAAAACAAGTAAACAACAGAGCTACAGAGCCAAGGGCACTTCCAGTCTAGGGAATATACCTTGGGAAAACTGAAAATCAAAAAGACACAGCCACCCCAAAATTTAGGGCTGCACTGCTTACAAGGACCTCAACTTGGGTACACCTTAAATATCCCAGGAAATATAAAAATGGTTCAAAAAATTGTGGTACTTACGTACGATGGAATATCCCTCAGCCATGAAATCAATGTCATAAGACCAGTAGCAGCAAAATGGGTGGATTCAGGTACGATGATTCTAAGTGAAATAAGTCACACAGAAAAAGAAACTTATCATAAGATATCACTTATGAAGATCCTGTAAACATGGCTACACTTGAACTGAGTTAGGAAAGAGAACAGTGTCTCACATTTAGAAAACACTCTTATGCCTGCTTAAGGGGGAAGGAGAGGTGGGGTGATGCATAAAACCAGAGTTTGATATAAGCACAGGTACCGTTCCAAAAACCAACTATGGAATAGACAAGACCTACACCTTCCTCAGTGAAAGGGACTCAAAACCCCATATTTCCCGCAGAGGAATATATCTGACTAGTAAGAATCTTAAAACCTATGTATTGATATGTCTCCGTAAGGGAATCAAGTGTGTCTAGACTGGGATAAATATGGCAGCGAGAATCAGCTCAAACCCACTATAAAAAGGAATTTCAAAAATAAAACAAAAAAACTGGGAAATTCTTTACAATTCCTTCAGGGTCTCTGATGAAACCTGAAATGACCCTATCTACAATGACAGCTGGATGTGGCATAAGGCTGGACACTTGGGACTGAGAGGATTGGTGAGATTGGGTGAGCAAATGCAGACCCTTTAAAGCAATAATGCATGGCACACATTCCATGGGTCCCAACTCTCCAGGTTGAAGGGAATATTACTACAGATATAACATGTACGGGAATCCTAGAGAACGGACACACTGTGAATACGAAAGGTTTCTAAAACTCAACGAATAGTCCCTCTCCTGGTGCTCCGGTTTGACTTTCCATCTGCTTTATTATCAACCTCCCAACTTGGAGAGACAGCCCCTTTAACCTCCTGGTTCGCACAGGTTGCCAATTTGGCAGAGGATGAAAGGGAAGAGGGAGAACCAATGAGAGAGTAGCTGTTAGGCATTTGGACGGGCACATATCACTGTAATTTCCCGGCAGGAAGAAGAATTAACCAAAGTCTCAGCCACCCACCGGGAATCAGTATAGATCCTGAACCAAAATTTTGGACTTGCGGTCAGCTCACCAAAAACGAGTTGAAAAATGGAGCTCAGGGGCACAGCAATTCACAAACTGGCCGAGTAATAAAGGACAACTATCGTCCAAAAATCTGTTGAGGGAAGGCAATGAGGCGGACTTGAAAGCGAGGCAGAATAGCAGGAAACAGATTTCCAGAGGTACGTTGGAATCGCCTTTAAAGCACAGGAAGAGGGGCACAACTTCGACAATGATGCACTTGGCCAAAAAGGACGTATGCGTTTTCTCCTGAATATATTCAGGAGAAAACGCATACGCCCTTTTTGGCCAAGCAAGCAAGCGGGCTATGCAAATCTGCACTACAAAGAAGTATCACTTCCCACCGGTCAAAAGGGACATCCACAAAATGTGTAAAAACCAGAAAGGCAAGACAGGCCCTGGAGAACAGGGAGCCTTGTTATGCTGATGGGCAGGATGTAAATTGCCAACTGCCTCTCTGGAGGAGTGCATTGTGTTCCCTAAAACAAGTAAACAACAGAGCTACAGAGCCAAGGGCACTTCCAGTCTAGGGAATATACCTTGGGAAAACTGAAAATCAAAAAGACACAGCCACCCCAAAATTTAGGGCTGCACTGCTTACAAGGACCTCCACTTGGGTACACCTTAAATATCCCAGGAAATATAAAAATGGTTCAAAAAATTGTGGTACATACGTACGATGGAATATCCCTCAGCCATGAAATCAATGTCATAAGACCAGTAGCAGCAAAATGGGTGGATTCAGGTACGATGATTCTAAGTGAAATAAGTCACACAGAAAAAGAAACTTATCATAAGATATCACTTATGAAGATCCTGTAAACATGGCTACACTTGAACTGAGTTAGGAAAGAGAACAGTGTCTCACATTTAGAAAACACTCTTATGCCTGCTTAAGGGGGAAGGAGAGGTGGGGTGATGCATAAAACCAGAGTTTGATATAAGCACAGGTACCGTTCCAAAAACCAACTATGGAATAGACAAGACCTACACCTTCCTCAGTGAAAGGGACTCAAAACCCCATATTTCCCGCAGAGGAATATATCTGACTAGTAAGAATCTTAAAACCTATGTACTGATATGTCTCCGTAAGGGAATCAAGTGTGTCTAGACTGGGATAAATATGGCAGCGAGAATCAGCTCAAGCCCACTATAAAAAGGAATTTCAAAAATAAAACAAAAAAACTGGGAAATTCTTTACAATTCCTTCAGGGTCTCTGATGAAACCTGAAATGACCCTATCTACAATGACAGCTGGATGTGGCATAAGGCTGGACACTTGGGACTGAGAGGATTGGTGAGATTGGGTGAGCAAATGCAGACCCTTTAAAGCAATAATGCATGGCACACATTCCATGGGTCCCAACTCTCCAGGTTGAAGGGAATATTACTACAGATATAACATGTACGGGAATCCTAGAGAACGGACACACTGTGAATACGAAAGGTTTCTAAAACTCAACGAATAGTCCCTCTCCTGGTGCTCCGGTTTGACTTTCCATCTGCTTTATTATCAACCTCCCAACTTGGAGAGACAGCCCCTTTAACCTCCTGGTTCGCACAGGTTGCCAATTTGGCAGAGGATGAAAGGGAAGAGGGAGAACCAATGAGAGAGTAGCTGTTAGGCATTTGGACGGGCACATATCACTGTAATTTCCCGGCAGGAAGAAGAATTAACCAAAGTCTCAGCCACCCACCGGGAATCAGTATAGATCCTGAACCAAAATTTTGGACTTGCGGTCAGCTCACCAAAAACGAGTTGAAAAATGGAGCTCAGGGGCACAGCAATTCACAAACTGGCCGAGTAATAAAGGACAACTATCGTCCAAAAATCTGTTGAGGGAAGGCAATGAGGCGGACTTGAAAGCGAGGCAGAATAGCAGGAAACAGATTTCCAGAGGTACGTTGGAATCGCCTTTAAAGCACAGGAAGAGGGGCACAACTTCGACAATGATGCACTTGGCCAAAAAGGACGTATGCGTTTTCTCCTGAATATATTCAGGAGAAAACGCATACGCCCTTTTTGGCCAAGCAAGCAAGCGGGCAATGCAAATCTGCACTACAAAGAAGTATCACTTCCCACCGGTCAAAAGGGACATCCACAAAATGTGTAAAAACCAGAAAGGCAAGACAGGCCCTGGAGAACAGGGAGCCTTGTTATGCTGATGGGCGGGATGTAAATTGCCAACTGCCTCTCTGGAGGAGTGCATTGTGTTCCCTAAAACAAGTAAACAACAGAGCTACAGAGCCAAGGGCACTTCCAGTCTAGGGAATATACCTTGGGAAAACTGAAAATCAAAAAGACACAGCCACCCCAAAATTTAGGGCTGCACTGCTTACAAGGACCTCAACTTGGGTACACCTTAAATATCCCAGGAAATATAAAAATGGTTCAAAAAATTGTGGTACTTACGTACGATGGAATATCCCTCAGCCATGAAATCAATGTCATAAGACCAGTAGCAGCAAAATGGGTGGATTCAGGTACGATGATTCTAAGTGAAATAAGTCACACAGAAAAAGAAACTTATCATAAGATATCACTTATGAAGATCCTGTAAACATGGCTACACTTGAACTGAGTTAGGAAAGAGAACAGGGTCTCACATTTAGAAAACACTCTTATGCCTGCTTAAGGGGGAAGGAGAGGTGGGGTGATGCATAAAACCAGAGTTTGATATAAGCACAGGTACCGTTCCAAAAACCAACTATGGAATAGACAAGACCTACACCTTCCTCAGTGAAAGGGACTCAAAACCCCATATTTCCCGCAGAGGAATATATCTGACTAGTAAGAATCTTAAAACCTATGTATTGATATGTCTCCGTAAGGGAATCAAGTGTGTCTAGACTGGGATAAATATGGCAGCGAGAATCAGCTCAAACCCACTATAAAAAGGAATTTCAAAAATAAAACAAAAAAACTGGGAAATTCTTTACAATTCCTTCAGGGTCTCTGATGAAACCTGAAATGACCCTATCTACAATGACAGCTGGATGTGGCATAAGGCTGGACACTTGGGACTGAGAGGATTGGTGAGATTGGGTGAGCAAATGCAGACCCTTTAAAGCAATAATGCATGGCACACATTCCATGGGTCCCAACTCTCCAGGTTGAAGGGAATATTACTACAGATATAACATGTACGGGAATCCTAGAGAACGGACACACTGTGAATACGAAAGGTTTCTAAAACTCAACGAATAGTCCCTCTCCTGGTGCTCCGGTTTGACTTTCCATCTGCTTTATTATCAACCTCCCAACTTGGAGAGACAGCCCCTTTAACCTCCTGGTTCGCACAGGTTGCCAATTTGGCAGAGGATGAAAGGGAAGAGGGAGAACCAATGAGAGAGTAGCTGTTAGGCATTTGGACGGGCACATATCACTGTAATTTCCCGGCAGGAAGAAGAATTAACCAAAGTCTCAGCCACCCACCGGGAATCAGTATAGGTCCTGAACCAAAATTTTGGACTTGCGGTCAGCTCACCAAAAACGAGTTGAAAAATGGAGCTCAGGGGCACAGCAATTCACAAACTGGCCGAGTAATAAAGGACAACTATCGTCCAAAAATCTGTTGAGGGAAGGCAATGAGGCGGACTTGAAAGCGAGGCAGAATAGCAGGAAACAGATTTCCAGAGGTACGTTGGAATCACCTTTAAAGCACAGGAAGAGGGGCACAACTTCGACAATGATGCACTTGGCCAAAAAAGACGTATGCGTTTTCTCCTGAATATATTCAGGAGAAAACGCATACGCCCTTTTTGGCCAAGCAAGCAAGCGGGCAATGCAAATCTGCACTACAAAGAAGTATCACTTCCCACCGGTCAAAAGGGACATCCACAAAATGTGTAAAAACCAGAAAGGCAAGACAGGCCCTGGAGAACAGGGAGCCTTGTTATGCTGATGGGCGGGATGTAAATTGCCAACTGCCTCTCTGGAGGAGTGCATTGTGTTCCCTAAAACAAGTAAACAACAGAGCTACAGAGCCAAGGGCACTTCCAGTCTAGGGAATATACCTTGGGAAAACTGAAAATCAAAAAGACACAGCCACCCCAAAATTTAGGGCTGCACTGCTTACAAGGACCTCAACTTGGGTACACCTTAAATATCCCAGGAAATATAAAAATGGTTCAAAAAATTGTGGTACTTACATACGATGGAATATCCCTCAGCCATGAAATCAATGTCATAAGACCAGTAGCAGCAAAATGGGTGGATTCAGGTACGATGATTCTAAGTGAAATAAGTCACACAGCAAAAGAAACTTATCATAAGATATCACTTATGAAGATCCTGTAAACATGGCTACACTTGAACTGAGTTAGGAAAGAGAACAGTGTCTCACATTTAGAAAACACTCTTATGCCTGCTTAAGGGGGAAGGAGAGGTGGGGTGATGCATAAAACCAGAGTTTGATATAAGCACAGGTACCGTTCCAAAAACCAACTATGGAATAGACAAGACCTACACCTTCCTCAGTGAAAGGGACTCAAAACCCCATATTTCCCGCAGAGGAATATATCTGACTAGTAAGAATCTTAAAACCTATGTATTGATATGTCTCCGTAAGGGAATCAAGTGTGTCTAGACTGGGATAAATATGGCAGCGAGAATCAGCTCAAACCCACTATAAAAAGGAATTTCAAAAATAAAACAAAAAAACTGGGAAATTCTTTACAATTCCTTCAGGGTCTCTGATGAAACCTGAAATGACCCTATCTACAATGACAGCTGGATGTGGCATAAGGCTGGACACTTGGGACTGAGAGGATTGGTGAGATTGGGTGAGCAAATGCAGACCCTTTAAAGCAATAATGCATGGCACACATTCCATGGGTCCCAACTCTCCAGGTTGAAGGGAATATTACTACAGATATAACATGTACGGGAATCCTAGAGAACGGACACACTGTGAATACGAAAGGTTTCTAAAACTCAACGAATAGTCCCTCTCCTGGTGCTCCGGTTTGACTTTCCATCTGCTTTATTATCAACCTCCCAACTTGGAGAGACAGCCCCTTTAACCTCCTGGTTCGCACAGGTTGCCAATTTGGCAGAGGATGAAAGGGAAGAGGGAGAACCAATGAGAGAGTAGCTGTTAGGCATTTGGACGGGCACATATCACTGTAATTTCCCGGCAGGAAGAAGAATTAACCAAAGTCTCAGCCACCCACCGGGAATCAGTATAGATCCTGAACCAAAATTTTGGACTTGCGGTCAGCTCACCAAAAACGAGTTGAAAAATGGAGCTCAGGGGCACAGCAATTCACAAACTGGCCGAGTAATAAAGGACAACTATCGTCCAAAAATCTGTTGAGGGAAGGCAATGAGGCGGACTTGAAAGCGAGGCAGAATAGCAGGAAACAGATTTCCAGAGGTACGTTGGAATCGCCTTTAAAGCACAGGAAGAGGGGCACAACTTCGACAATGATGCACTTGGCCAAAAAGGACGTATGCGTTTTCTCCTGAATATATTCAGGAGAAAACGCATACGCCCTTTTTGGCCAAGCAAGCAAGCGGGCTATGCAAATCTGCAC
This sequence comes from Hyperoodon ampullatus, assembly GCF_949752795.1. Taxonomy (NCBI): domain Eukaryota; kingdom Metazoa; phylum Chordata; class Mammalia; order Artiodactyla; family Ziphiidae; genus Hyperoodon; species Hyperoodon ampullatus. Next base: position 96,775 of record NW_027640776.1, read on the forward strand.
TACAAAGAAGTATCACTTCCCACCGGTCAAAAGGGACATCCACAAAATGTGTAAAAACCAGAAAGGCAAGACAGGCCCTGGAGAACAGGGAGCCTTGTTATGCTGATGGGCGGGATGTAAATTGCCAACTGCCTCTCTGGAGGAGTGCATTGTGTTCCCTAAAACAAGTAAACAACAGAGCTACAGAGCCAAGGGCACTTCCAGTCTAGGGAATATACCTTGGGAAAACTGAAAATCAAAAAGACACAGCCACCCCAAAATTTAGGGCTGCACTGCTTACAAGGACCTCCACTTGGGTACACCTTAAATATCCCAGGAAATATAAAAATGGTTCAAAAAATTGTGGTACTTACGTACGATGGAATATCCCTCAGCCATGAAATCAATGTCATAAGACCAGTAGCAGCAAAATGGGTGGATTCAGGTACGATGATTCTAAGTGAAATAAGTCACACAGAAAAAGAAACTTATCATAAGATATCACTTATGAAGATCCTGTAAACATGGCTACACTTGAACTGAGTTAGGAAAGAGAACAGGGTCTCACATTTAGAAAACACTCTTATGCCTGCTTAAGGGGGAAGGAGAGGTGGGGTGATGCATAAAACCAGAGTTTGATATAAGCACAGGTACCGTTCCAAAAACCAACTATGGAATAGACAAGACCTACACCTTCCTCAGTGAAAGGGACTCAAAACCCCATATTTCCCGCAGAGGAATATATCTGACTAGTAAGAATCTTAAAACCTATGTATTGATATGTCTCCGTAAGGGAATCAAGTGTGTCTAGACTGGGATAAATATGGCAGCGAGAATCAGCTCAAACCCACTATAAAAAGGAATTTCAAAAATAAAACAAAAAAACTGGGAAATTCTTTACAATTCCTTCAGGGTCTCTGATGAAACCTGAAATGACCCTATCTACAATGACAGCTGGATGTGGCATAAGGCTGGACACTTGGGACTGAGAGGATTGGTGAGATTGGGTGAGCAAATGCAGACCCTTTAAAGCAATAATGCATGGCACACATTCCATGGGTCCCAACTCTCCAGGTTGAAGGGAATATTACTACAGATATAACATGTACGGGAATCCTAGAGAACGGACACACTGTGAATACGAAAGGTTTCTAAAACTCAACGAATAGTCCCTCTCCTGGTGCTCCGGTTTGACTTTCCATCTGCTTTATTATCAACCTCCCAACTTGGAGAGACAGCCCCTTTAACCTCCTGGTTCGCACAGGTTGCCAATTTGGCAGAGGATGAAAGGGAAGAGGGAGAACCAATGAGAGAGTAGCTGTTAGGCATTTGGACGGGCACATATCACTGTAATTTCCCGGCAGGAAGAAGAATTAACCAAAGTCTCAGCCACCCACCGGGAATCAGTATAGGTCCTGAACCAAAATTTTGGACTTGCGGTCAGCTCACCAAAAACGAGTTGAAAAATGGAGCTCAGGGGCACAGCAATTCACAAACTGGCCGAGTAATAAAGGACAACTATCGTCCAAAAATCTGTTGAGGGAAGGCAATGAGGCGGACTTGAAAGCGAGGCAGAATAGCAGGAAACAGATTTCCAGAGGTACGTTGGAATCACCTTTAAAGCACAGGAAGAGGGGCACAACTTCGACAATGATGCACTTGGCCAAAAAAGACGTATGCGTTTTCTCCTGAATATATTCAGGAGAAAACGCATACGCCCTTTTTGGCCAAGCAAGCAAGCGGGCAATGCAAATCTGCACTACAAAGAAGTATCACTTCCCACCGGTCAAAAGGGACATCCACAAAATGTGTAAAAACCAGAAAGGCAAGACAGGCCCTGGAGAACAGGGAGCCTTGTTATGCTGATGGGCGGGATGTAAATTGCCAACTGCCTCTCTGGAGGAGTGCATTGTGTTCCCTAAAACAAGTAAACAACAGAGCTACAGAGCCAAGGGCACTTCCAGTCTAGGGAATATACCTTGGGAAAACTGAAAATCAAAAAGACACAGCCACCCCAAAATTTAGGGCTGCACTGCTTACAAGGACCTCAACTTGGGTACACCTTAAATATCCCAGGAAATATAAAAATGGTTCAAAAAATTGTGGTACTTACATACGATGGAATATCCCTCAGCCATGAAATCAATGTCATAAGACCAGTAGCAGCAAAATGGGTGGATTCAGGTACGATGATTCTAAGTGAAATAAGTCACACAGCAAAAGAAACTTATCATAAGATATCACTTATGAAGATCCTGTAAACATGGCTACACTTGAACTGAGTTAGGAAAGAGAACAGTGTCTCACATTTAGAAAACACTCTTATGCCTGCTTAAGGGGGAAGGAGAGGTGGGGTGATGCATAAAACCAGAGTTTGATATAAGCACAGGTACCGTTCCAAAAACCAACTATGGAATAGACAAGACCTACACCTTCCTCAGTGAAAGGGACTCAAAACCCCATATTTCCCGCAGAGGAATATATCTGACTAGTAAGAATCTTAAAACCTATGTATTGATATGTCTCCGTAAGGGAATCAAGTGTGTCTAGACTGGGATAAATATGGCAGCGAGAATCAGCTCAAACCCACTATAAAAAGGAATTTCAAAAATAAAACAAAAAAACTGGGAAATTCTTTACAATTCCTTCAGGGTCTCTGATGAAACCTGAAATGACCCTATCTACAATGACAGCTGGATGTGGCATAAGGCTGGACACTTGGGACTGAGAGGATTGGTGAGATTGGGTGAGCAAATGCAGACCCTTTAAAGCAATAATGCATGGCACACATTCCATGGGTCCCAACTCTCCAGGTTGAAGGGAATATTACTACAGATATAACATGTACGGGAATCCTAGAGAACGGACACACTGTGAATACGAAAGGTTTCTAAAACTCAACGAATAGTCCCTCTCCTGGTGCTCCGGTTTGACTTTCCATCTGCTTTATTATCAACCTCCCAACTTGGAGAGACAGCCCCTTTAACCTCCTGGTTCGCACAGGTTGCCAATTTGGCAGAGGATGAAAGGGAAGAGGGAGAACCAATGAGAGAGTAGCTGTTAGGCATTTGGACGGGCACATATCACTGTAATTTCCCGGCAGGAAGAAGAATTAACCAAAGTCTCAGCCACCCACCGGGAATCAGTATAGATCCTGAACCAAAATTTTGGACTTGCGGTCAGCTCACCAAAAACGAGTTGAAAAATGGAGCTCAGGGGCACAGCAATTCACAAACTGGCCGAGTAATAAAGGACAACTATCGTCCAAAAATCTGTTGAGGGAAGGCAATGAGGCGGACTTGAAAGCGAGGCAGAATAGCAGGAAACAGATTTCCAGAGGTACGTTGGAATCGCCTTTAAAGCACAGGAAGAGGGGCACAACTTCGACAATGATGCACTTGGCCAAAAAGGACGTATGCGTTTTCTCCTGAATATATTCAGGAGAAAACGCATACGCCCTTTTTGGCCAAGCAAGCAAGCGGGCTATGCAAATCTGCACTACAAAGAAGTATCACTTCCCACCGGTCAAAAGGGACATCCACAAAATGTGTAAAAACCAGAAAGGCAAGACAGGCCCTGGAGAACAGGGAGCCTTGTTATGCTGATGGGCGGGATGTAAATTGCCAACTGCCTCTCTGGAGGAGTGCATTGTGTTCCCTAAAACAAGTAAACAACAGAGCTACAGAGCCAAGGGCACTTCCAGTCTAGGGAATATACCTTGGGAAAACTGAAAATCAAAAAGACACAGCCACCCCAAAATTTAGGGCTGCACTGCTTACAAGGACCTCCACTTGGGTACACCTTAAATATCCCAGGAAATATAAAAATGGTTCAAAAAATTGTGGTACTTACGTACGATGGAATATCCCTCAGCCATGAAATCAATGTCATAAGACCAGTAGCAGCAAAATGGGTGGATTCAGGTACGATGATTCTAAGTGAAATAAGTCACACAGAAAAAGAAACTTATCATAAGATATCACTTATGAAGATCCTGTAAACATGGCTACACTTGAACTGAGTTAGGAAAGAGAACAGTGTCTCACATTTAGAAAACACTCTTATGCCTGCTTAAGGGGGAAGGAGAGGTGGGGTGATGCATAAAACCAGAGTTTGATATAAGCACAGGTACCGTTCCAAAAACCAACTATGGAATAGACAAGACCTACACCTTCCTCAGTGAAAGGGACTCAAAACCCCATATTTCCCGCAGAGGAATATATCTGACTAGTAAGAATCTTAAAACCTATGTACTGATATGTCTCCGTAAGGGAATCAAGTGTGTCTAGACTGGGATAAATATGGCAGCGAGAATCAGCTCAAGCCCACTATAAAAAGGAATTTCAAAAATAAAACAAAAAAACTGGGAAATTCTTTACAATTCCTTCAGGGTCTCTGATGAAACCTGAAATGACCCTATCTACAATGACAGCTGGATGTGGCATAAGGCTGGACACTTGGGACTGAGAGGATTGGTGAGATTGGGTGAGCAAATGCAGACCCTTTAAAGCAATAATGCATGGCACACATTCCATGGGTCCCAACTCTCCAGGTTGAAGGGAATATTACTACAGATATAACATGTACGGGAATCCTAGAGAACGGACACACTGTGAATACGAAAGGTTTCTAAAACTCAACGAATAGTCCCTCTCCTGGTGCTCCGGTTTGACTTTCCATCTGCTTTATTATCAACCTCCCAACTTGGAGAGACAGCCCCTTTAACCTCCTGGTTCGCACAGGTTGCCAATTTGGCAGAGGATGAAAGGGAAGAGGGAGAACCAATGAGAGAGTAGCTGTTAGGCATTTGGACGGGCACATATCACTGTAATTTCCCGGCAGGAAGAAGAATTAACCAAAGTCTCAGCCACCCACCGGGAATCAGTATAGATCCTGAACCAAAATTTTGGACTTGCGGTCAGCTCACCAAAAACGAGTTGAAAAATGGAGCTCAGGGGCACAGCAATTCACAAACTGGCCGAGTAATAAAGGACAACTATCGTCCAAAAATCTGTTGAGGGAAGGCAACGAGGCGGACTTGAAAGCGAGGCAGAATAGCAGGAAACAGATTTCAAGAGGTACGTTGGAATCGCCTTTAAAGCACAGGAAGAGGGGCACAACTTCGACAATGATGCACTTGGACAAAAAGGGCGTATGCGTTTTCTCCTGAATATATTCAGGAGAAAACGCATACGCCCTTTTTGGCCAAGCAAGCAAGCGGGCAATGCAAATCTGCACTACAAAGAAGTATCACTTCCCACCGGTCAAAAGGGACATCCACAAAATGTGTAAAAACCAGAAAGGCAAGACAGGCCCTGGAGAACAGGGAGCCTTGTTATGCTGATGGGCGGGATGTAAATTGCCAACTGCCTCTCTGGAGGAGTGCATTGTGTTCCCTAAAACAAGTAAACAACAGAGCTACAGAGCCAAGGGCACTTCCAGTCTAGGGAATATACCTTGGGAAAACTGAAAATCAAAAAGACACAGCCACCCCAAAATTTAGGGCTGCACTGCTTACAAGGACCTCAACTTGGGTACACCTTAAATATCCCAGGAAATATAAAAATGGTTCAAAAAATTGTGGTACTTACGTACGATGGAATATCCCTCAGCCATGAAATCAATGTCATAAGACCAGTAGCAGCAAAATGGGTGGATTCAGGTACGATGATTCTAAGTGAAATAAGTCACACAGAAAAAGAAACTTATCATAAGATATCACTTATGAAGATCCTGTAAACATGGCTACACTTGAACTGAGTTAGGAAAGAGAACAGTGTCTCACATTTAGAAAACACTCTTATGCCTGCTTAAGGGGGAAGGAGAGGTGGGGTGATGCATAAAACCAGAGTTTGATATAAGCACAGGTACCGTTCCAAAAACCAACTATGGAATAGACAAGACCTACACCTTCCTCAGTGAAAGGGACTCAAAACCCCATATTTCCCGCAGAGGAATATATCTGACTAGTAAGAATCTTAAAACCTATGTATTGATATGTCTCCGTAAGGGAATCAAGTGTGTCTAGACTGGGATAAATATGGCAGCGAGAATCAGCTCAAACCCACTATAAAAAGGAATTTCAAAAATAAAACAAAAAAACTGGGAAATTCTTTACAATTCCTTCAGGGTCTCTGATGAAACCTGAAATGACCCTATCTACAATGACAGCTGGATGTGGCATAAGGCTGGACACTTGGGACTGAGAGGATTGGTGAGATTGGGTGAGCAAATGCAGACCCTTTAAAGCAATAATGCATGGCACACATTCCATGGGTCCCAACTCTCCAGGTTGAAGGGAATATTACTACAGATATAACATGTACGGGAATCCTAGAGAACGGACACACTGTGAATACGAAAGGTTTCTAAAACTCAACGAATAGTCCCTCTCCTGGTGCTCCGGTTTGACTTTCCATCTGCTTTATTATCAACCTCCCAACTTGGAGAGACAGCCCCTTTAACCTCCTGGTTCGCACAGGTTGCCAATTTGGCAGAGGATGAAAGGGAAGAGGGAGAACCAATGAGAGAGTAGCTGTTAGGCATTTGGACGGGCACATATCACTGTAATTTCCCGGCAGGAAGAAGAATTAACCAAAGTCTCAGCCACCCACCGGGAATCAGTATAGATCCTGAACCAAAATTTTGGACTTGCGGTCAGCTCACCAAAAACGAGTTGAAAAATGGAGCTCAGGGGCACAGCAATTCACAAACTGGCCGAGTAATAAAGGACAACTATCGTCCAAAAATCTGTTGAGGGAAGGCAACGAGGCGGACTTGAAAGCGAGGCAGAATAGCAGGAAACAGATTTCCAGAGGTACGTTGGAATCGCCTTTAAAGCACAGGAAGAGGGGCACAACTTCGACAATGATGCACTTGGCCAAAAAGGGCGTATGCGTTTTCTCCTGAATATATTCAGGAGAAAACGCATACGCCCTTTTTGGCCAAGCAAGCAAGCGGGCAATGCAAATCTGCACTACAAAGAAGTATCACTTCCCACCGGTCAAAAGGGACATCCACAAAATGTGTAAAAACCAGAAAGGCAAGACAGGCCCTGGAGAACAGGGAGCCTTGTTATGCTGATGGGCGGGATGTAAATTGCCAACTGCCTCTCTGGAGGCGTGCATTGTGTTCCCTAAAACAAGTAAACAACAGAGCTACAGAGCCAAGGGCACTTCCAGTCTAGGGAATATACCTTGGGAAAACTGAAAATCAAAAAGACACAGCCACCCCAAAATTTAGGGCTGCACTGCTTACAAGGACCTCAACTTGGGTACACCTTAAATATCCCAGGAAATATAAAAATGGTTCAAAAAATTGTGGTACTTACGTACGATGGAATATCCCTCAGCCATGAAATCAATGTCATAAGAGCAGTAGCAGCAAAATGGGTGGATTCAGGTACGATGATTCTAAGTGAAATAAGTCACACAGCAAAAGAAACTTATCATAAGATATCACTTATGAAGATCCTGTAAACATGGCTACACTTGAACTGAGTTAGGAAAGAGAACAGTGTCTCACATTTAGAAAACACTCTTATGCCTGCTTAAGGGGGAAGGAGAGGTGGGGTGATGCATAAAACCAGAGTTTGATATAAGCACAGGTACCGTTCCAAAAACCAACTATGGAATAGACAAGACCTACACCTTCCTCAGTGAAAGGGACTCAAAACCCCATATTTCCCGCAGAGGAATATATCTGACTAGTAAGAATCTTAAAACCTATGTATTGATATGTCTCCGTAAGGGAATCAAGTGTGTCTAGACTGGGATAAATATGGCAGCGACAATCAGCTCAAACCCACTATAAAAAGGAATTTCAAAAATAAAACAAAAAAACTGGGAAATTCTTTACAATTCCTTCAGGGTCTCTGATGAAACCTGAAATGACCCTATCTACAATGACAGCTGGATGTGGCATAAGGCTGGACACTTGGGACTGAGAGGATTGGTGAGATTGGGTGAGCAAATGCAGGCCCTTTAAAGCAATAATGCATGGCACACAGTCCATGGGTCCCAACTCTCCAGGTTGAAGGGAATATTACTACAGATATAACATGTACGGGAATCCTAGAGAACGGACACACTGTGAATACGAAAGGTTTCTAAAACTCAACGAATAGTCCCTCTCCTGGTGCTCCGGTTTGACTTTCCATCTGCTTTATTATCAACCTCCCAACTTGGAGAGACAGCCCCTTTAACCTCCTGGTTCGCACAGGTTGCCAATTTGGCAGAGGATGAAAGGGAAGAGGGAGAACCAATGAGAGAGTAGCTGTTAGGCATTTGGACGGGCACATATCACTGTAATTTCCCGGCAGGAAGAAGAATTAACCAAAGTCTCAGCCACCCACCGGGAATCAGTATAGATCCTGAACCAAAATTTTGGACTTGAGGTCAGCTCACCAAAAACGAGTTGAAAAATGGAGCTGAGGGGCACAGCAATTCACAAACTGGCCGAGTAATAAAGGACAACTATCGTCCAAAAATCTGTTGAGGGAAGGCAACGAGGCGGACTTGAAAGCGAGGCAGAATAGCAGGAAACAGATTTCCAGAGGTACGTTGGAATCGCCTTTAAAGCACAGGAAGAGGGGCACAACTTCGACAATGATGCACTTGGCCAAAAAGGGCGTATGCGTTTTCTCCTGAATATATTCAGGAGAAAACGCATACGCCCTTTTTGGCCAAGCAAGCAAGCGGGCAATGCAAATCTGCACTACAAAGAAGTATCACTTCCCACCGGTCAAAAGGGACATCCACAAAATGTGTAAAAACCAGAAAGGCAAGACAGTCCCGGGAGAACAGGGAGCCTTGTTATGCTGATGGGCGGGATGTAAATTGCCAACTGCCTCTCTGGAGGAGTGCATTGTGTTCCCTAAAACAAGTAAACAACAGAGCTACAGAGCCAAGGGCACTTCCAGTCTAGGGAATATACCTTGGGAAAACTGAAAATCAAAAAGACACAGCCACCCCAAAATTTAGGGCTGCACTGCTTACAAGGACCTCAACTTGGGTACACCTTAAATATCCCAGGAAATATAAAAATGGTTCAAAAAATTGTGGTACTTACGTACGATGGAATATCCCTCAGCCATGAAATCAATGTCATAAGACCAGTAGCAGCAAAATGGGTGGATTCAGGTACGATGATTCTAAGTGAAATAAGTCACACAGAAAAAGAAACTTATCATAAGATATCACTTATGAAGATCCTGTAAACATGGCTACACTTGAACTGAGTTAGGAAAGAGAACAGTGTCTCACATTTAGAAAACACTCTTATGCCTGCTTAAGGGGGAAGGAGAGGTGGGGTGATGCATAAAACCAGAGTTTGATATAAGCACAGGTACCGTTCCAAAAACCAACTATGGAATAGACAAGACCTACACCTTCCTCAGTGAAAGGGACTCAAAACCCCATATTTCCCGCAGAGGAATATATCTGACTAGTAAGAATCTTAAAACCTATGTATTGATATGTCTCCGTAAGGGAATCAAGTGTGTCTAGACTGGGATAAATATGGCAGCGAGAATCAGCTCAAACCCACTATAAAAAGGAATTTCAAAAATAAAACAAAAAAACTGGGAAATTCTTTACAATTCCTTCAGGGTCTCTGATGAAACCTGAAATGACCCTATCTACAATGACAGCTGGATGTGGCATAAGGCTGGACACTTGGGACTGAGAGGATTGGTGAGATTGGGTGAGCAAATGCAGACCCTTTAAAGCAATAATGCATGGCACACAGTCCATGGGTCCCAACTCTCCAGGTTGAAGGGAATATTACTACAGATATAACATGTACGGGAATCCTAGAGAACGGACACACTGTGAATACGAAAGGTTTCTAAAACTCAACGAATAGTCCCTCTCCTGGTGCTCCGGTTTGACTTTCCATCTGCTTTATTATCAACCTCCCAACTTGGAGAGACAGCCCCTTTAACCTCCTGGTTCGCACAGGTTGCCAATTTGGCAGAGGATGAAAGGGAAGAGGGAGAACCAATGAGAGAGTAGCTGTTAGGCATTTGGACGGGCACATATCACTGTAATTTCCCGGCAGGAAGAAGAATTAGCCAAAGTCTCAGCCACCCACCGGGAATCAGTATAGATCCTGAACCAAAATTTTGGACTTGAGGTCAGCTCACCAAAAACGAGTTGAAAAATGGAGCTGAGGGGCACAGCAATTCACAAACTGGCCGAGTAATAAAGGACAACTATCGTCCAAAAATCTGTTGAGGGAAGGCAACGAGGCGGACTTGAAAGCGAGGCAGAATAGCAGGAAACAGATTTCCAGAGGTACGTTGGAATCGTCTTTAAAGCACAGGAAGAGGGGCACAACTTCGACAATGATGCACTTGGCCAAAAAGGGCGTATGCGTTTTCTCCTGAATATATTCAGGAGAAAACGCATACGCCCTTTTTGGCCAAGCAAGCAAGCGGGCAATGCAAATCTGCACTACAAAGAAGTATCACTTCCCACCGGTCAAAAGGGACATCCACAAAATGTGTAAAAACCAGAAAGGCAAGACAGTCCCTGGAGAACAGGGAGCCTTGTTATGCTGATGGGCGGGATGTAAATTGCCAACTGCCTCTCTGGAGGAGTGCATTGTGTTCCCTAAAACAAGTAAACAACAGAGCTACAGAGCCAAGGGCACTTCCAGTCTAGGGAATATACCTTAGGAAAACTGAAAATCAAAAAGACACAGCCACCCCAAAATTTAGGGCTGCACTGCTTACAAGGACCTCAACTTGGGTACACCTTAAATATCCCAGGAAATATAAAAATGGTTCAAAAAATTGTGGTACTTACGTACGATGGAATATCCCTCAGCCATGAAATCAATGTCATAAGACCAGTAGCAGCAAAATGGGTGGATTCAGGTACGATGATTCTAAGTGAAATAAGTCACACAGAAAAAGAAACTTATCATAAGATATCACTTATGAAGATCCTGTAAACATGGCTACACTTGAACTGAGTTAGGAAAGAGAACAGTGTCTCACATTTAGAAAACACTCTTATGCCTGCTTAAGGGGGAAGGAGAGGTGGGGTGATGCATAAAACCAGAGTTTGATATAAGCACAGGTACCGTTCCAAAAACCAACTATGGAATAGACAAGACCTACACCTTCCTCAGTGAAAGGGACTCAAAACCCCATATTTCCCGCAGAGGAATATATCTGACTAGTAAGAATCTTAAAACCTATGTATTGATATGTCTCCGTAAGGGAATCAAGTGTGTCTAGACTGGGATAAATATGGCAGCGAGAATCAGCTCAAACCCACTATAAAAAGGAATTTCAAAAATAAAACAAAAAAACTGGGAAATTCTTTACAATTCCTTCAGGGTCTCTGATGAAACCTGAAATGACCCTATCTACAATGACAGCTGGATGTGGCATAAGGCTGGACACTTGGGACAGAGAGGATTGGTGAGATTGGGTGAGCAAATGCAGACCCTTTAAAGCAATAATGCATGGCACACATTCCATGGGTCCCAACTCTCCAGGTTGAAGGGAATATTACTACAGATATAACATGTACGGGAATCCTAGAGAACGGACACACTGTGAATACGAAAGGTTTCTAAAACTCAACGAATAGTCCCTCTCCTGGTGCTCCGGTTTGACTTTCCATCTGCTTTATTATCAACCTCCCAACTTGGAGAGACAGCCCCTTTAACCTCCTGATTCGCACAGGTTGCCAATTTGGCAGAGGATGAAAGGGAAGAGGGAGAACCAAAGAGAGAGTAGCTGTTAGGCATTTGGATGGGCACATATCACTGTAATTTCCCGGCAGGAAGAAGAATTAACCAAAGTCTCAGCCACCCACCGGGAATCAGTATAGATCCTGAACCAAAATTTTGGACTTGCGGTCAGCTCACCAAAAACGAGTTGAAAAATGGAGCTCAGGGGCACAGCAATTCACAAACTGGCCGAGTAATAAAGGACAACTATCGTCCAAAAATCTGTTGAGGGAAGGCAACGAGGCGGACTTGAAAGCGAGGCAGAATAGCAGGAAAAGATTTCAAGAGGTACGTTGGAATCACCTTTAAAGCACAGGAAGAGGGGCACAACTTCGACAATGATGCACTTGGCCAAAAAGGGCGTATGCGTTTTCTCCTGAATATATTCAGGAGAAAACGCATACGCCCTTTTTGGCCAAGCAAGCAAGCCGGCAATGCAAATCTGCACTACAAAGAAGTATCACTTCCCACCGGTCAAAAGGGACATCCACAAAATGTGTAAAAACCAGAAAGGCAAGACAGGCCCTGGAGAACAGGGAGCCTTGTTATGCTGATGGGCGGGATGTAAATTGCCAACTGCCTCTCTGGAGGCGTGCATTGTGTTCCCTAAAACAAGTAAACAACAGAGCTACAGAGCCAAGGGCACTTCCAGTCTAGGGAATATACCTTGGGAAAACTGAAAATCAAAAAGACACAGCCACCCCAAAATTTAGGGCTGCACTGCTTACAAGGACCTCAACTTGGGTACACCTTAAATATCCCAGGAAATATAAAAATGGTTCAAAAAATTGTGGTACTTACGTACGATGGAATATCCCTCAGCCATGAAATCAATGTCATAAGACCAGTAGCAGCAAAATGGGTGGATTCAGGTACGATGATTCTAAGTGAAATAAGTCACACAGAAAAAGAAACTTATCATAAGATATCACTTATGAAGATCCTGTAAACATGGCTACACTTGAACTGAGTTAGGAAAGAGAACAGTGTCTCACATTTAGAAAACACTCTTATGCCTGCTTAAGGGGGAAGGAGAGGTGGGGTGATGCATAAAACCAGAGTTTGATATAAGCACAGGTACCGTTCCAAAAACCAACTATGGAATAGACAAGACCTACACCTTCCTCAGTGAAAGGGACTCAAAACCCCATATTTCCCGCAGAGGAATATATCTGACTAGTAAGAATCTTAAAACCTATGTATTGATATGTCTCCGTAAGGGAATCAAGTGTGTCTAGACTGGGATAAATATGGCAGCGAGAATCAGCTCAAACCCACTATAAAAAGGAATTTCAAAAATAAAACAAAAAAACTGGGAAATTCTTTACAATTCCTTCAGGGTCTCTGATGAAACCTGAAATGACCCTATCTACAATGACAGCTGGATGTGGCATAAGGCTGGACACTTGGGACTGAGAGGATTGGTGAGATTGGGTGAGCAAATGCAGACCCTTTAAAGCAATAATGCATGGCACACATTCCATGGGTCCCAACTCTCCAGGTTGAAGGGAATATTACTACAGATATAACATGTACGGGAATCCTAGAGAACGGACACACTGTGAATACGAAAGGTTTCTAAAACTCAACGAATAGTCCCTCTCCTGGTGCTCCGGTTTGACTTTCCATCTGCTTTATTATCAACCTCCCAACTTGGAGAGACAGCCCCTTTAACCTCCTGGTTCGCACAGGTTGCCAATTTGGCAGAGGATGAAAGGGAAGAGGGAGAACCAATGAGAGAGTAGCTGTTAGGCATTTGGACGGGCACATATCACTGTAATTTCCAGGCAGGAAGAAGAATTAACCAAAGTCTCAGCCACCCACCGGGAATCAGTATAGATCCTGAACCAAAATTTTGGACTTGCGGTCAGCTCACCAAAAACGAGTTGAAAAATGGAGCTCAGGGGCACAGCAATTCACAAACTGGCCGAGTAATAAAGAACAACTATCGTCCAAAAATCTGTTGAGGGAAGGCAACGAGGTGGACTTGAAAGCGAGGCAGAATAGCAGGAAACAGATTTCAAGAGGTACGTTGGAATCGCCTTTAAAGCACAGGAAGAGGGGCACAACTTCAACAATGATGCACTTGGCCAAAAAGGGCGTATGCGTTTTCTCCTGAATATATTCAGGAGAAAACGCATACGCCCTTTTTGGCCAAGCAAGCAAGCGGGCAATGCAATTCTGCACTACAAAGAAGTATCACTTCCCACCGGTCAAAAGGGACATCCACAAAATGTGTAAAAACCAGAAAGGCAAGACAGGCCCTAGAGAACAGGGAGCCTTGTTATGCTGATGGGCGGGATGTAAATTGCCAACTGCCTCTCTGGAGGAGTGCATTGTGTTCCCTAAAACAAGTAAACAACAGAGCTACAGAGCCAAGGGCACTTCCAGTCTAGGGAATATACCTTGGGAAAACTGAAAATCAAAAAGACACAGCCACCCCAAAATTTAGGGCTGCACTGCTTACAAGGACCTCAACTTGGGTACACCTTAAATATCTCAGGAAATATAAAAATGGTTCAAAAAATTGTGGTACTTACGTACGATGGAATATCCCTCAGCCATGAAATCAATGTCATAAGACCAGTAGCAGCAAAATGGGTGGATTCAGGTACGATGATTCTAAGTGAAATAAGTCACACAGAAAAAGAAACTTATCATAAGATATCACTTATGAAGATCCTGTAAACATGGCTACACTTGAACTGAGTTAGGAAAGAGAACAGTGTCTCACATTTAGAAAACACTCTTATGCCTGCTTAAGGGGGAAGGAGAGGTGGGGTGATGCATAAAACCAGAGTTTGATATAAGCACAGGTACCGTTCCAAAAACCAACTATGGAATAGACAAGACCTACACCTTCCTCAGTGAAAGGGACTCAAAACCCCATATTTCCCGCAGAAGAATATATCTGACTAGTAAGAATCTTAAAACCTATGTATTGATATGTCTCCGTAAGGGAATCAAGTGTGTCTAGACTGGGATAAATATGGCAGCGAGAATCAGCTCAAACCCACTATAAAAAGGAATTTCAAAAATAAAACAAAAAAACTGGGAAATTCTTTACAACTCCTTCAGGGTCTCTGATGAAACCTGAAATGACCCTATCTACAATGACAGCTGGATGTGGCATAAGGCTAGACACTTGGGACTGAGAGAATTGGTGAGATTGGGTGAGCAAATGCAGACCCTTTAAAGCAATAATGCATGGCACACATTCCATGGGTCCCAACTCTCCAGGTTGAAGGGAATATTACTACAGATATAACATGTACGGGAATCCTAGAGAACGGACACACTGTGAATACGAAAGGTTTCTAAAACTCGACGAATAGTCCCTCTCCTGGTGCTCCGGTTTGACTTTCCATCTGCTTTATTATCAACCTCCCAACTTGGAGAGACAGCCCCTTTAACCTCCTGGTTCGCACAGGTTGCCAATTTGGCAGAGGATGAAAGGGAAGAGGGAGAACCAATGAGAGAGTAGCTGTTAGGCATTTGGACGGGCACATATCACTGTAATTTCCCGGCAGGAAGAAGAATTAGCCAAAGTCTCAGCCACCCACCGGGAATCAGTATAGATCCTGAACCAAAATTTTGGACTTGCGGTCAGCTCACCAAAAACGAGTTGAAAAATGGAGCTGAGGGGCACAGCAATTCACAAACTGGCCGAGTAATAAAGGACAACTATCGTCCAAAAATCTGTTGAGGGAAGGCAACGAGGCGGACTTGAAAGCGAGGCAGAATAGCAGGAAACAGATTTCCAGAGGTACGTTGGAATCGCCTTTAAAGCACAGGAAGAGGGGCACAACTTCGACAATGATGCACTTGGCCAAAAAGGGCGTATGCGTTTTCTCCTGAATATATTCAGGAGAAAACGCATACGCCCTTTTTGGCCAAGCAAGCAAGCGGGCAATGCAAATCTGCACTACAAAGAAGTATCACTTCCCACCGGTCAAAAGGGACATCCACAAAATGTGTAAAAACCAGAAAGGCAAGACAGGCCCTGGAGAACAGGGAGCCTTGTTATGCTGATGGGCGGGATGTAAATTGCCAACTGCCTCTCTGGAGGAGTGCATTGTGTTCCCTAAAACAAGTAAACAACAGAGCTACAGAGCCAAGGGCACTTCCAGTCTAGGGAATATACCTTGGGAAAACTGAAAATCAAAAAGACACAGCCACCCCAAAATTTAAGGCTGCACTGCTTACAAGGACCTCAACTTGGGTACACCTTAAATATGCCAGGAAATATAAAAATGGTTCAAAAAATTGTGGTACTTACGTACGATGGAATATCCCTCAGCCATGAAATCAATGTCATAAGACCAGTAGCAGCAAAATGGGTGGATTCAGGTACGATGATTCTAAGTGAAATAAGTCACACAGAAAAAGAAACTTATCATAAGATATCACTTATGAAGTTCCTGTAAACATGGCTACACTTGAACTGAGTTAGGAAAGAGAACAGTGTCTCACATTTAGAAAACACTCTTATGCCTGCTTAATGGGGAAGGAGAGGTGGGGTGATGCATAAAACCAGAGTTTGATATAAGCACAGGTACCGTTCCAAAAACCAACTATGGAATAGACAAGACCTACACCTTCCTCAGTGAAAGGGACTCAAAACCCCATATTTCCCGCAGAGGAATATATCTGACTAGTAAGAATCTTAAAACCTATGTATTGATATGTCTCCGTAAGGGAATCAAGTGTGTCTAGACTGGGATAAATATGGCAGCGAGAATCAGCTCAAACCCACTATAAAAAGGAATTTCAAAAATAAAACAAAAAAACTGGGAAATTCTTTACAATTCCTTCAGGGTCTCTGATGAAACCTGAAATGACCCTATCTACAATGACAGCTGGATGTGGCATAAGGCTGGACACTTGGGACTGAGAGGATTGGTGAGATTGGGTGAGCAAATGCAGACCCTTTAAAGCAATAATGCATGGCACATATTCCATGGGTCCCAACTCTCCAGGTTGAAGGGAATATTACTACAGATATAACATGTACGGGAATCCTAGAGAACGGACACACTGTGAATACGAAAGGTTTCTAAAACTCAACGAATAGTCCCTCTCCTGGTGCTCCGGTTTGACTTTCCATCTGCTTTATTATCAACCTCCCAACTTGGAGAGACAGCCCCTTTAACCTCCTGGTTTGCACAGGTTGCCAATTTGGCAGAGGATGAAAGGGAAGAGGGAGAACCAATGAGAGAGTAGCTGTTAGGCATTTGGACGGGCACATATCACTGTAATTTCCCAGCAGGAAGAAGAATTAACCAAAGTCTCAGCCACCCACCGGGAATCAGTATAGATCCTGAACCAAAATTTTGGACTTGCGGTCAGCTCACCAAAAACGAGTTGAAAAATGGAGCTCAGGGGCACAGCAATTCACAAACTGGCCGAGTAATAAAGGACAACTATCGTCCAAAAATCTGTTGAGGGAAGGCAACGAGGCGGACTTGAAAGCGAGGCAGAATAGCAGGAAACAGATTTCCAGAGGTACGTTGGAATCGCCTTTAAAGCACAGGAAGAGGGGCACAACTTCGACAATGATGCACTTGGCCAAAAAGGGCGTATGCGTTTTCTCCTGAAGATATTCAGGAGAAAACGCATACGCCCTTTTTGGCCAAGCAAGCAAGCGGGCAATGCAAATCTGCACTACAAAGAAGTATCACTTCCCACCGGTCAAAAGGGACATCCACAAAATGTGTAAAAACCAGAAAGGCAAGACAGGCCCTGGAGAACAGGGAGCCTTGTTATGCTGATGGGCGGGATGTAAATTGCCAACTGCCTCTCTGGAGGAGTGCATTGTGTTCCCTAAAACAAGTAAACAACAGAGCTACAGAGCCAAGGGCACTTCCAGTCTAGGGAATATACCTTGGGAAAACTGAAAATCAAAAAGACACAGCCACCCCAAAATTTAGGGCTGCACTGCTTACAAGGACCTCAACTTGGGTACACCTTAAATATCCCAGGAAATATAAAAATGGTTCAAAAAATTGTGGTACTTACGTACGATGGAATATCCCTCAGCCATGAAATCAATGTCATAAGAGCAGTAGCAGCAAAATGGGTGGATTCAGGTACGGTGATTCTAAGTGAAATAAGTCACACAGAAAAAGAAACTTATCATAAGATATCACTTATGAAGATCCTGTAAACATGGCTACACTTGAACTGAGTTAGGAAAGAGAACAGTGTCTCACATTTAGAAAACACTCTTATGCCTGCTTAAGGGGGAAGGAGAGGTGGGGTGATGCATAAAACCAGAGTTTGATATAAGCACAGGTACCGTTCCAAAAACCAACTATGGAATAGACAAGACCTACACCTTCCTCAGTGAAAGGGACTCAAAACCCCATATTTCCCGCAGAGGAATATATCTGATTAGTAAAATAAGAATCTTAAAACCTATGTATTGATATGTCTCCGTAAGGGAATCAAGTGTGTCTAGACTGGGATAAATATGGCAGCGAGAATCAGCTCAAACCCACTATAAAAAGGAATTTCAAAAATAAAACAAAAAAACTGGGAAATTCTTTACAATTCCTTCAGGGTCTCTGATGAAACCTGAAATGACCCTATCTACAATGACAGCTGGATGTGGCATAAGGCTGGACACTTGGGACTGAGAGGATTGGTGAGATTGGGTGAGCAAATGCAGACCCTTTAAAGCAATAATGCATGGCACACATTCCATGGGTCCCAACTCTCCAGGTTGAAGGGAATATTACTACAGATATAACATGTACGGGAATCCTAGAGAACGGACACACTGTGAATACGAAAGGTTTCTAAAACTCAACGAATAGTCCCTCTCCTGGTGCTCCGGTTTGACTTTCCATCTGCTTTATTATCAACCTCCCAACTTGGAGAGACAGCCCCTTTAACCTCCTGGTTCGCACAGGTTGCCAATTTGGCAGAGGATGAAAGGGAAGAGGGAGAACCAATGAGAGAGTAGCTGTTAGGCATTTGGACGGGCACATATCACTGTAATTTCCCGGCAGGAAGAAGAATTAACCAAAGTCTCAGCCACCCACCGGGAATCAGTATAGATCCTGAACCAAAATTTTGGACTTGCGGTCAGCTCACCAAAAACGAGTTGAAAAATGGAGCTCAGGGGCACAGCAATTCACAAACTGGCCGAGTAATAAAGGACAACTATCGTCCAAAAATCTGTTGAGGGAAGGCAACGAGGCGGACTTGAAAGCGAGGCAGAATAGCAGGAAACAGATTTCAAGAGGTACGTTGGAATCGCCTTTAAAGCACAGGAAGAGGGGCACAACTTCGACAATGATGCACTTGGCCAAAAAGGGCGTATGCGTTTTCTCCTGAATATATTCAGGAGAAAACGCATACGCCCTTTTTGGCCAAGCAAGCAAGCGGGCAATGCAAATCTGCACTACAAAGAAGTATCACTTCCCACCGGTCAAAAGGGACATCCACAAAATGTGTAAAAACCAGAAAGGCAAGACAGGCCCTGGAGAACAGGGAGCCTTGTTATGCTGATGGGCGGGATGTAAATTGCCAACTGCCTCTCTGGAGGAGTGCATTGTGTTCCCTAAAACAAGTAAACAACAGAGCTACAGAGCCAAGGGCACTTCCAGTCTAGGGAATATACCTTGGGAAAACTGAAAATCAAAAAGACACAGCCACCCCAAAATTTAGGGCTGCACTGCTTACAAGGACCTCAACTTGGGTACACCTTAAATATCCCAGGAAATATAAAAATGGTTCAAAAAATTGTGGTACTTACGTACGATGGAATATCCCTCAGCCATGAAATCAATGTCATAAGACCAGTAGCAGCAAAATGGGTGGATTCAGGTACGATGATTCTAAGTGAAATAAGTCACACAGAAAAAGAAACTTATCATAAGATATCACTTATGAAGATCCTGTAAACATGGCTACACTTGAACTGAGTTAGGAAAGAGAACAGTGTCTCACATTTAGAAAACACTCTTATGCCTGCTTAAGGGGGAAGGAGAGGTGGGGTGATGCATAAAACCAGAGTTTGATATAAGCACAGGTACCGTTCCAAAAACCAACTATGGAATAGACAAGACCTACACCTTCCTCAGTGAAAGGGACTCAAAACCCCATATTTCCCGCAGAGGAATATATCTGACTAGTAAGAATCTTAAAACCTATGTATTGATATGTCTCCGTAAGGGAATCAAGTGTGTCTAGACTGGGATAAATATGGCAGCGAGAATCAGCTCAAACCCACTATAAAAAGGAATTTCAAAAATAAAACAAAAAAACTGGGAAATTCTTTACAATTCCTTCAGGGTCTCTGATGAAACCTGAAATGACCCTATCTACAATGACAGCTGGATGTGGCATAAGGCTGGACACTTGGGACTGAGAGGATTGGTGAGATTGGGTGAGCAAATGCAGACCCTTTAAAGCAATAATGCATGGCACACATTCCATGGGTCCCAACTCTCCAGGTTGAAGGGAATATTACTACAGATATAACATGTACGGGAATCCTAGAGAACGGACACACTGTGAATACGAAAGGTTTCTAAAACTCAACGAATAGTCCCTCTCCTGGTGCTCCGGTTTGACTTTCCATCTGCTTTATTATCAACCTCCCAACTTGGAGAGACAGCCCCTTTAACCTCCTGGTTCGCACAGGTTGCCAATTTGGCAGAGGATGAAAGGGAAGAGGGAGAACCAATGAGAGAGTAGCTGTTAGGCATTTGGACGGGCACATATCACTGTAATTTCCCGGCAGGAAGAAGAATTAACCAAAGTCTCAGCCACCCACCGGGAATCAGTATAGATCCTGAACCAAAATTTTGGACTTGCGGTCAGCTCACCAAAAACGAGTTGAAAAATGGAGCTCAGGGGCACAGCAATTCACAAACTGGCCGAGTAATAAAGGACAACTATCGTCCAAAAATCTGTTGAGGGAAGGCAACGAGGCGGACTTGAAAGCGAGGCAGAATAGCAGGAAACAGATTTCCAGAGGTACGTTGGAATCGCCTTTAAAGCACAGGAAGAGGGGCACAACTTCGACAATGATGCACTTGGCCAAAAAGGGCGTATGCGTTTTCTCCTGAATATATTCAGGAGAAAACGCATACGCCCTTTTTGGCCAAGCAAGCAAGCGGGCAATGCAAATCTGCACTACAAAGAAGTATCACTTCCCACCGGTCAAAAGGGACATCCACAAAATGTGTAAAAACCAGAAAGGCAAGACAGGCCCTGGAGAACAGGGAGCCTTGTTATGCTGATGGGCGGGATGTAAATTGCCAACTGCCTCTCTGGAGGAGTGCATTGTGTTCCCTAAAACAAGTAAACAACAGAGCTACAGAGCCAAGGGCACTTCCAGTCTAGGGAATATACCTTGGGAAAACTGAAAATCAAAAAGACACAGCCACCCCAAAATTTAGGGCTGCACTGCTTACAAGGACCTCAACTTGGGTACACCTTAAATATCCCAGGAAATATAAAAATGGTTCAAAAAATTGTGGTACTTACGTACGATGGAATATCCCTCAGCCATGAAATCAATGTCATAAGAGCAGTAGCAGCAAAATGGGTGGATTCAGGTACGATGATTCTAAGTGAAATAAGTCACACAGAAAAAGAAACTTATCATAAGATATCACTTATGAAGATCCTGTAAACATGGCTACACTTGAACTGAGTTAGGAAAGAGAACAGTGTCTCACATTTAGAAAACACTCTTATGCCTGCTTAAGGGGGAAGGAGAGGTGGGGTGATGCATAAAACCAGAGTTTGATATAAGCACAGGTACCGTTCCAAAAACCAACTATGGAATAGACAAGACCTACACCTTCCTCAGTGAAAGGGACTCAAAACCCCATATTTCCCGCAGAGGAATATATCTGACTAGTAAGAATCTTAAAACCTATGTATTGATATGTCTCCGTAAGGGAATCAAGTGTGTCTAGACTGGGATAAATATGGCAGCGAGAATCAGCTCAAACCCACTATAAAAAGGAATTTCAAAAATAAAACAAAAAAACTGGGAAATTCTTTACAATTCCTTCAGGGTCTCTGATGAAACCTGAAATGACCCTATCTACAATGACAGCTGGATGTGGCATAAGGCTGGACACTTGGGACTGAGAGGATTGGTGAGATTGGGTGAGCAAATGCAGACCCTTTAAAGCAATAATGCATGGCACACATTCCATGGGTCCCAACTCTCCAGGTTGAAGGGAATATTACTACAGATATAACATGTACGGGAATCCTAGAGAACGGACACACTGTGAATACGAAAGGTTTCTAAAACTCAACGAATAGTCCCTCTCCTGGTGCTCCGGTTTGACTTTCCATCTGCTTTATTATCAACTTCCCAACTTGGAGAGACAGCCCGTTTAACCTCCTGGTTCGCACAGGTTGCCAGTTTGGCAGAGGATGAAAGGGAAGAGGGAGAACCAATGAGAGAGTAGCTGTTAGGCATTTGGACGGGCACATATCACTGTAATTTCCCGGCAGGAAGAAGAATTAACCAAAGTGTCAGCCACCCACCGGGAATCAGTATAGATCCTGAACCAAAATTTTGGACTTGAGGTCAGCTCACCAAAAACGAGTTGAAAAATGGAGCTCAGGGGCACAGCAATTCACAAACTGGCCTAGTAATAAAGGACAACTATCGTCCAAAAATCTGTTGAGGGAAGGCAACGAGGCGGACTTGAAAGCGAGGCAGAATAGCAGGAAACAGATTTCAAGAGGTACGTTGGAATCGCCTTTAAAGCACAGGAAGAGGGGCACAACTTCGACAATGATGCACTTGGCCAAAAAGGGCGTATGCGTTTTCTCCTGAATATATTCAGGAGAAAACGCATACGCCCTTTTTGGCCAAGCAAGCAAGCGGGCAATGCAAATCTGCACTACAAAGAAGTATCACTTCCCACCGGTCAAAAGGGACATCCACAAAATGTGTAAAAACCAGAAAGGCAAGACAGGCCCTGGAGAACAGGGAGCCTTGTTATGCTGATGGGCGGGATGTAAATTGCCAACTGCCTCTCTGGAGGAGTGCATTGTGTTCCCTAAAACAAGTAAACAACAGAGCTACAGAGCCAAGGGCACTTCCAGTCTAGGGAATATACCTTGGGAAAACTGAAAATCAAAAAGACACAGCCACCCCAAAATTTAGGGCTGCACTGCTTACAAGGACCTCAACTTGGGTACACCTTAAATATCCCAGGAAATATAAAAATGGTTCAAAAAATTGTGGTACTTACGTACGATGGAATATCCCTCAGCCATGAAATCAATGTCATAAGACCAGTAGCAGCAAAATGGGTGGATTCAGGTACGATGATTCTAAGTGAAATAAGTCACACAGAAAAAGAAACTTATCATAAGATATCACTTATGAAGATCCTGTAAACATGGCTACACTTGAACTGAGTTAGGAAAGAGAACAGTGTCTCACATTTAGAAAACACTCTTATGCCTGCTTAAGGGGGAAGGAGAGGTGGGGTGATGCATAAAACCAGAGTTTGATATAAGCACATGTACCGTTCCAAAAACCAACTATGGAATAGACAAGACCTACACCTTCCTCAGTGAAAGGGACTCAAAACCCCATATTTCCCGCAGAGGAATATATCTGACTAGTAAGAATCTTAAAACCTATGTATTGATATGTCTCCGTAAGGGAATCAAGTGTGTCTAGACTGGGATAAATATGGCAGCGAGAATCAGCTCAAACCCACTATAAAAAGGAATTTCAAAAATAAAACAAAAAAACTGGGAAATTCTTTACAATTCCTTCAGGGTCTCTGATGAAACCTGAAATGACCCTATCTACAATGACAGCTGGATGTGGCATAAGGCTGGACACTTGGGACTGAGAGGATTGGTGAGATTGGGTGAGCAAATGCAGACCCTTTAAAGCAATAATGCATGGCACACATTCCATGGGTCCCAACTCTCCAGGTTGAAGGGAATATTACTACAGATATAACATGTACGGGAATCCTAGAGAACGGACACACTGTGAATACGAAAGGTTTCTAAAACTCAACGAATAGTCCCTCTCCTGGTGCTCCGGTTTGACTTTCCATCTGCTTTATTATCAACCTCCCAACTTGGAGAGACAGCCCCTTTAACCTCCTGGTTCGCACAGGTTGCCAATTTGGCAGGGGATGAAAGGGAAGAGGGAGAACCAATGAGCGAGTAGCTGTTAGGCATTTGGACGGGCACATATCACTGTAATTTCCCGGCAGGAAGAAGAATTAACCAAAGTCTCAGCCACCCACCGGGAATCAGTATAGATCCTGAACCAAAATTTTGGACTTGCGGTCAGCTCACCAAAAACGAGTTGAAAAATGGAGCTCAGGGGCACAGCAATTCACAAACTGGCCTAGTAATAAAGGACAACTATCGTCCAAAAATCTGTTGAGGGAAGGCAACGAGGCGGACTTGAAAGCGAGGCAGAATAGCAGGAAACAGATTTCAAGAGGTACGTTGGAATCGCCTTTAAAGCACAGGAAGAGGGGCACAACTTCGACAATGATGCACTTGGTCAAAAAGGACGTATGCGTTTTCTCCTGAATATATTCAGGAGAAAACGCATACGCCCTTTTTGGCCAAGCAAGCAAGCGGGCAATGCAAATCTGCACTACAAAGAAGTATCACTTCCCACCGGTCAAAAGGGACATCCACAAAATGTGTAAAAACCAGAAAGGCAAGACAGGCCCTGGAGAACAGGGAGCCTTGTTATGCTGATGGGCGGGATGTAAATTGCCAACTGCCTCTCTGGAGGAGTGCATTGTGTTCCCTAAAACAAGTAAACAACAGAGCTACAGAGCCAAGGGCACTTCCAGTCTAGGGAATATACCTTGGGAAAACTGAAAATCAAAAAGACACAGCCACCCCAAAATTTAGGGCTGCACTGCTTACAAGGACCTCAACTTGGGTACACCTTAAATATCCCAGGAAATATAAAAATGGTTCAAAAAATTGTGGTACTTACGTACGATGGAATATCCCTCAGCCATGAAATCAATGTCATAAGACCAGTAGCAGCAAAATGGGTGGATTCAGGTACGATGATTCTAAGTGAAATAAGTCACACAGAAAAAGAAACTTATCATAAGATATCACTTATGAAGATCCTGTAAACATGGCTACACTTGAACTGAGTTAGGAAAGAGAACAGTGTCTCACATTTAGAAAACACTCTTATGCCTGCTTAAGGGGGAAGGAGAGGTGGGGTGATGCATAAAACCAGAGTTTGATATAAGCACAGGTACCGTTCCAAAAACCAACTATGGAATAGACAAGACCTACACCTTCCTCAGTGAAAGGGACTCAAAACCCCATATTTCCCGCAGAGGAATATATCTGACTAGTAAGAATCTTAAAACCTATGTATTGATATGTGTCCGTAAGGGAATCAAGTGTGTCTAGACTGGGATAAATATGGCAGCGAGAATCAGCTCAAACCCACTATAAAAAGGAATTTCAAAAATAAAACAAAAAAACTGGGAAATTCTTTACAATTCCTTCAGGGTCTCTGATGAAACCTGAAATGACCCTATCTACAATGACAGCTGGATGTGGCATAAGGCTGGACACTTGGGACTGAGAGGATTGGTGAGATTGGGTGAGCAAATGCAGACCCTTTAAAGCAATAATGCATGGCACACATTCCATGGGTCCCAACTCTCCAGGTTGAAGGGAATATTACTACAGATATAACATGTACGGGAATCCTAGAGAACGGACACACTGTGAATACGAAAGGTTTCTAAAACTCAACGAATAGTCCCTCTCCTGGTGCTCCGGTTTGACTTTCCATCTGCTTTATTATCAACCTCCCAACTTGGAGAGACAGCCCCTTTAACCTCCTGGTTCGCACAGGTTGCCAATTTGGCAGAGGATGAAAGGGAAGAGGGAGAACCAATGAGAGAGTAGCTGTTAGGCATTTGGACGGGCACATATCACTGTAATTTCCCGGCAGGAAGAAGAATTAACCAAAGTCTCAGCCACCCACCGGGAATCAGTATAGGTCCTGAACCAAAATTTTGGACTTGCGGTCAGCTCACCAAAAACGAGTTGAAAAATGGAGCTCAGGGGCACAGCAATTCACAAACTGGCCGAGTAATAAAGGACAACTATCGTCCAAAAATCTGTTGAGGGAAGGCAATGAGGCGGACTTGAAAGCGAGGCAGAATAGCAGGAAACAGATTTCCAGAGGTACGTTGGAATCGCCTTTAAAGCACAGGAAGAGGGGCACAACTTCGACAATGATGCACTTGGCCAAAAAGGACGTATGCGTTTTCTCCTGAATATATTCAGGAGAAAACGCATACGCCCTTTTTGGCCAAGCAAGCAAGCGGGCAATGCAAATCTGCACTACAAAGAAGTATCACTTCCCACCGGTCAAAAGGGACATCCACAAAATGTGTAAAAACCAGAAAGGCAAGACAGGCCCTGGAGAACAGGGAGCCTTGTTATGCTGATGGGCGGGATGTAAATTGCCAACTGCCTCTCTGGAGGAGTGCATTGTGTTCCCTAAAACAAGTAAACAACAGAGCTACAGAGCCAAGGGCACTTCCAGTCTAGGGAATATACCTTGGGAAAACTGAAAATCAAAAAGACACAGCCACCCCAAAATTTAGGGCTGCACTGCTTACAAGGACCTCAACTTGGGTACACCTTAAATATCCCAGGAAATATAAAAATGGTTCAAAAAATTGTGGTACTTACGTACGATGGAATATCCCTCAGCCATGAAATCAATGTCATAAGAGCAGTAGCAGCAAAATGGGTGGATTCAGGTACGGTGATTCTAAGTGAAATAAGTCACACAGAAAAAGAAACTTATCATAAGATATCACTTATGAAGATCCTGTAAACATGGCTACACTTGAACTGAGTTAGGAAAGAGAACAGTGTCTCACATTTAGAAAACACTCTTATGCCTGCTTAAGGGGGAAGGAGAGGTGGGGTGATGCATAAAACCAGAGTTTGATATAAGCACAGGTACCGTTCCAAAAACCAACTATGGAATAGACAAGACCTACACCTTCCTCAGTGAAAGGGACTCAAAACCCCATATTTCCCGCAGAGGAATATATCTGACTAGTAAGAATCTTAAAACCTATGTATTGATATGTCTCCGTAAGGGAATCAAGTGTGTCTAGACTGGGATAAATATGGCAGCGAGAATCAGCTCAAACCCACTATAAAAAGGAATTTCAAAAATAAAACAAAAAAACTGGGAAATTCTTTACAATTCCTTCAGGGTCTCTGATGAAACCTGAAATGACCCTATCTACAATGACAGCTGGATGTGGCATAAGGCTGGACACTTGGGACTGAGAGGATTGGTGAGATTGGGTGAGCAAATGCAGACCCTTTAAAGCAATAATGCATGGCACACATTCCATGGGTCCCAACTCTCCAGGTTGAAGGGAATATTACTACAGATATAACATGTACGGGAATCCTAGAGAACGGACACACTGTGAATACGAAAGGTTTCTAAAACTCAACGAATAGTCCCTCTCCTGGTGCTCCGGTTTGACTTTCCATCTGCTTTATTATCAACTTCCCAACTTGGAGAGACAGCCCCTTTAACCTCCTGGTTCGCACAGGTTGCCAGTTTGGCAGAGGATGAAAGGGAAGAGGGAGAACCAATGAGAGAGTAGCTGTTAGGCATTTGGACGGGCACATATCACTGTAATTTCCCGGCAGGAAGAAGAATTAACCAAAGTCTCAGCCACCCACCGGGAATCAGTATAGATCCTGAACCAAAATTTTGGACTTGAGGTCAGCTCACCAAAAACGAGTTGAAAAATGGAGCTCAGGGGCACAGCAATTCACAAACTGGCCTAGTAATAAAGGACAACTATCGTCCAAAAATCTGTTGAGGGAAGGCAACGAGGCGGACTTGAAAGCGAGGCAGAATAGCAGGAAACAGATTTCAAGAGGTACGTTGGAATCGCCTTTAAAGCACAGGAAGAGGGGCACAACTTCGACAATGATGCACTTGGACAAAAAGGGCGTATGCGTTTTCTCCTGAATATATTCAGGAGAAAACGCATACGCCCTTTTTGGCCAAGCAAGCAAGCGGGCAATGCAAATCTGCACTACAAAGAAGTATCACTTCCCACCGGTCAAAAGGGACATCCACAAAATGTGTAAAAACCAGAAAGGCAAGACAGGCCCTGGAGAACAGGGAGCCTTGTTATGCTGATGGGCGGGATGTAAATTGCCAACTGCCTCTCTGGAGGAGTGCATTGTGTTCCCTAAAACAAGTAAACAACAGAGCTACAGAGCCAAGGGCACTTCCAGTCTAGGGAATATACCTTGGGAAAACTGAAAATCAAAAAGACACAGCCACCCCAAAATTTAGGGCTGCACTGCTTACAAGGACCTCAACTTGGGTACACCTTAAATATCCCAGGAAATATAAAAATGGTTCAAAAAATTGTGGTACTTACGTACGATGGAATATCCCTCAGCCATGAAATCAATGTCATAAGACCAGTAGCAGCAAAATGGGTGGATTCAGGTACGATGATTCTAAGTGAAATAAGTCACACAGAAAAAGAAACTTATCATAAGATATCACTTATGAAGATCCTGTAAACATGGCTACACTTGAACTGAGTTAGGAAAGAGAACAGTGTCTCACATTTAGAAAACACTCTTATGCCTGCTTAAGGGGGAAGGAGAGGTGGGGTGATGCATAAAACCAGAGTTTGATATAAGCACAGGTACCGTTCCAAAAACCAACTATGGAATAGACAAGACCTACACCTTCCTCAGTGAAAGGGACTCAAAACCCCATATTTCCCGCAGAGGAATATATCTGACTAGTAAGAATCTTAAAACCTATGTATTGATATGTCTCCGTAAGGGAATCAAGTGTGTCTAGACTGGGATAAATATGGCAGCGAGAATCAGCTCAAACCCACTATAAAAAGGAATTTCAAAAATAAAACAAAAAAACTGGGAAATTCTTTACAATTCCTTCAGGGTCTCTGATGAAACCTGAAATGACCCTATCTACAATGACAGCTGGATGTGGCATAAGGCTGGACACTTGGGACTGAGAGGATTGGTGAGATTGGGTGAGCAAATGCAGACCCTTTAAAGCAATAATGCATGGCACACATTCCATGGGTCCCAACTCTCCAGGTTGAAGGGAATATTACTACAGATATAACATGTACGGGAATCCTAGAGAACGGACACACTGTGAATACGAAAGGTTTCTAAAACTCAACGAATAGTCCCTCTCCTGGTGCTCCGGTTTGACTTTCCATCTGCTTTATTATCAACCTCCCAACTTGGAGAGACAGCCCCTTTAACCTCCTGGTTCGCACAGGTTGCCAATTTGGCAGAGGATGAAAGGGAAGAGGGAGAACCAATGAGAGAGTAGCTGTTAGGCATTTGGACGGGCACATATCACTGTAATTTCCCGGCAGGAAGAAGAATTAACCAAAGTCTCAGCCACCCACCGGGAATCAGTATAGGTCCTGAACCAAAATTTTGGACTTGCGGTCAGCTCACCAAAAACGAGTTGAAAAATGGAGCTCAGGGGCACAGCAATTCACAAACTGGCCGAGTAATAAAGGACAACTATCGTCCAAAAATCTGTTGAGGGAAGGCAATGAGGCGGACTTGAAAGCGAGGCAGAATAGCAGGAAACAGATTTCCAGAGGTACGTTGGAATCGCCTTTAAAGCACAGGAAGAGGGGCACAACTTCGACAATGATGCACTTGGCCAAAAAGGACGTATGCGTTTTCTCCTGAATATATTCAGGAGAAAACGCATACGCCCTTTTTGGCCAAGCAAGCAAGCGGGCAATGCAAATCTGCACTACAAAGAAGTATCACTTCCCACCGGTCAAAAGGGACATCCACAAAATGTGTAAAAACCAGAAAGGCAAGACAGGCCCTGGAGAACAGGGAGCCTTGTTATGCTGATGGGCGGGATGTAAATTGCCAACTGCCTCTCTGGAGGAGTGCATTGTGTTCCCTAAAACAAGTAAACAACAGAGCTACAGAGCCAAGGGCACTTCCAGTCTAGGGAATATACCTTGGGAAAACTGAAAATCAAAAAGACACAGCCACCCCAAAATTTAGGGCTGCACTGCTTACAAGGACCTCAACTTGGGTACACCTTAAATATCCCAGGAAATATAAAAATGGTTCAAAAAATTGTGGTACTTACGTACGATGGAATATCCCTCAGCCATGAAATCAATGTCATAAGACCAGTAGCAGCAAAATGGGTGGATTCAGGTACGATGATTCTAAGTGAAATAAGTCACACAGAAAAAGAAACTTATCATAAGATATCACTTATGAAGATCCTGTAAACATGGCTACACTTGAACTGAGTTAGGAAAGAGAACAGTGTCTCACATTTAGAAAACACTCTTATGCCTGCTTAAGGGGGAAGGAGAGGTGGGGTGATGCATAAAACCAGAGTTTGATATAAGCACAGGTACCGTTCCAAAAACCAACTATGGAATAGACAAGACCTACACCTTCCTCAGTGAAAGGGACTCAAAACCCCATATTTCCCGCAGAGGAATATATCTGACTAGTAAGAATCTTAAAACCTATGTATTGATATGTCTCCGTAAGGGAATCAAGTGTGTCTAGACTGGGATAAATATGGCAGCGAGAATCAGCTCAAACCCACTATAAAAAGGAATTTCAAAAATAAAACAAAAAAACTGGGAAATTCTTTACAATTCCTTCAGGGTCTCTGATGAAACCTGAAATGACCCTATCTACAATGACAGCTGGATGTGGCATAAGGCTGGACACTTGGGACTGAGAGGATTGGTGAGATTGGGTGAGCAAATGCAGACCCTTTAAAGCAATAATGCATGGCACACATTCCATGGGTCCCAACTCTCCAGGTTGAAGGGAATATTACTACAGATATAACATGTACGGGAATCCTAGAGAACGGACACACTGTGAATACGAAAGGTTTCTAAAACTCAACGAATAGTCCCTCTCCTGGTGCTCCGGTTTGACTTTCCATCTGCTTTATTATCAACTTCCCAACTTGGAGAGACAGCCCCTTTAACCTCCTGGTTCGCACAGGTTGCCAGTTTGGCAGAGGATGAAAGGGAAGAGGGAGAACCAATGAGAGAGTAGCTGTTAGGCATTTGGACGGGCACATATCACTGTAATTTCCCGGCAGGAAGAAGAATTAACCAAAGTCTCAGCCACCCACCGGGAATCAGTATAGATCCTGAACCAAAATTTTGGACTTGAGGTCAGCTCACCAAAAACGAGTTGAAAAATGGAGCTCAGGGGCACAGCAATTCACAAACTGGCCTAGTAATAAAGGACAACTATCGTCCAAAAATCTGTTGAGGGAAGGCAACGAGGCGGACTTGAAAGCGAGGCAGAATAGCAGGAAACAGATTTCAAGAGGTACGTTGGAATCGCCTTTAAAGCACAGGAAGAGGGGCACAACTTCGACAATGATGCACTTGGACAAAAAGGGCGTATGCGTTTTCTCCTGAATATATTCAGGAGAAAACGCATACGCCCTTTTTGGCCAAGCAAGCAAGCGGGCAATGCAAATCTGCACTACAAAGAAGTATCACTTCCCACCGGTCAAAAGGGACATCCACAAAATGTGTAAAAACCAGAAAGGCAAGACAGGCCCTGGAGAACAGGGAGCCTTGTTATGCTGATGGGCGGGATGTAA
Organism: Hyperoodon ampullatus; assembly: GCF_949752795.1. Taxonomy (NCBI): domain Eukaryota; kingdom Metazoa; phylum Chordata; class Mammalia; order Artiodactyla; family Ziphiidae; genus Hyperoodon; species Hyperoodon ampullatus. The sequence goes on from NW_027640776.1 coordinate 128,201, forward strand.
ATTGCCAACTGCCTCTCTGGAGGAGTGCATTGTGTTCCCTAAAACAAGTAAACAACAGAGCTACAGAGCCAAGGGCACTTCCAGTCTAGGGAATATACCTTGGGAAAACTGAAAATCAAAAAGACACAGCCACCCCAAAATTTAGGGCTGCACTGCTTACAAGGACCTCAACTTGGGTACACCTTAAATATCCCAGGAAATATAAAAATGGTTCAAAAAATTGTGGTACTTACGTACGATGGAATATCCCTCAGCCATGAAATCAATGTCATAAGACCAGTAGCAGCAAAATGGGTGGATTCAGGTACGATGATTCTAAGTGAAATAAGTCACACAGAAAAAGAAACTTATCATAAGATATCACTTATGAAGATCCTGTAAACATGGCTACACTTGAACTGAGTTAGGAAAGAGAACAGTGTCTCACATTTAGAAAACACTCTTATGCCTGCTTAAGGGGGAAGGAGAGGTGGGGTGATGCATAAAACCAGAGTTTGATATAAGCACAGGTACCGTTCCAAAAACCAACTATGGAATAGACAAGACCTACACCTTCCTCAGTGAAAGGGACTCAAAACCCCATATTTCCCGCAGAGGAATATATCTGACTAGTAAGAATCTTAAAACCTATGTATTGATATGTCTCCGTAAGGGAATCAAGTGTGTCTAGACTGGGATAAATATGGCAGCGAGAATCAGCTCAAACCCACTATAAAAAGGAATTTCAAAAATAAAACAAAAAAACTGGGAAATTCTTTACAATTCCTTCAGGGTCTCTGATGAAACCTGAAATGACCCTATCTACAATGACAGCTGGATGTGGCATAAGGCTGGACACTTGGGACTGAGAGGATTGGTGAGATTGGGTGAGCAAATGCAGACCCTTTAAAGCAATAATGCATGGCACACATTCCATGGGTCCCAACTCTCCAGGTTGAAGGGAATATTACTACAGATATAACATGTACGGGAATCCTAGAGAACGGACACACTGTGAATACGAAAGGTTTCTAAAACTCAACGAATAGTCCCTCTCCTGGTGCTCCGGTTTGACTTTCCATCTGCTTTATTATCAACCTCCCAACTTGGAGAGACAGCCCCTTTAACCTCCTGGTTCGCACAGGTTGCCAATTTGGCAGAGGATGAAAGGGAAGAGGGAGAACCAATGAGAGAGTAGCTGTTAGGCATTTGGACGGGCACATATCACTGTAATTTCCCGGCAGGAAGAAGAATTAACCAAAGTCTCAGCCACCCACCGGGAATCAGTATAGATCCTGAACCAAAATTTTGGACTTGCGGTCAGCTCACCAAAAACGAGTTGAAAAATGGAGCTCAGGGGCACAGCAATTCACAAACTGGCCGAGTAATAAAGGACAACTATCGTCCAAAAATCTGTTGAGGGAAGGCAATGAGGCGGACTTGAAAGCGAGGCAGAATAGCAGGAAACAGATTTCCAGAGGTACGTTGGAATCGCCTTTAAAGCACAGGAAGAGGGGCACAACTACGACAATGATGCACTTGGCCAAAAAGGACGTATGCGTTTTCTCCTGAATATATTCAGGAGAAAACGCATACGCCCTTTTTGGCCAAGCAAGCAAGCGGGCAATGCAAATCTGCACTACAAAGAAGTATCACTTCCCACCGGTCAAAAGGGACATCCACAAAATGTGTAAAAACCAGAAAGGCAAGACAGGCCCTGGAGAACAGGGAGCCTTGTTATGCTGATGGGCGGGATGTAAATTGCCAACTGCCTCTCTGGAGGAGTGCATTGTGTTCCCTAAAACAAGTAAACAACAGAGCTACAGAGCCAAGGGCACTTCCAGTCTAGGGAATATACCTTGGGAAAACTGAAAATCAAAAAGACACAGCCACCCCAAAATTTAGGGCTGCACTGCTTACAAGGACCTCAACTTGGGTACACCTTAAATATCCCAGGAAATATAAAAATGGTTCAAAAAATTGTGGTACTTACGTACGATGGAATATCCCTCAGCCATGAAATCAATGTCATAAGACCAGTAGCAGCAAAATGGGTGGATTCAGGTACGATGATTCTAAGTGAAATAAGTCACACAGAAAAAGAAACTTATCATAAGATATCACTTATGAAGATCCTGTAAACATGGCTACACTTGAACTGAGTTAGGAAAGAGAACAGTGTCTCACATTTAGAAAACACTCTTATGCCTGCTTAAGGGGGAAGGAGAGGTGGGGTGATGCATAAAACCAGAGTTTGATATAAGCACAGGTACCGTTCCAAAAACCAACTATGGAATAGACAAGACCTACACCTTCCTCAGTGAAAGGGACTCAAAACCCCATATTTCCCGCAGAGGAATATATCTGACTAGTAAGAATCTTAAAACCTATGTATTGATATGTCTCCGTAAGGGAATCAAGTGTGTCTAGACTGGGATAAATATGGCAGCGAGAATCAGCTCAAACCCACTATAAAAAGGAATTTCAAAAATAAAACAAAAAAACTGGGAAATTCTTTACAATTCCTTCAGGGTCTCTGATGAAACCTGAAATGACCCTATCTACAATGACAGCTGGATGTGGCATAAGGCTGGACACTTGGGACTGAGAGGATTGGTGAGATTGGGTGAGCAAATGCAGACCCTTTAAAGCAATAATGCATGGCACACATTCCATGGGTCCCAACTCTCCAGGTTGAAGGGAATATTACTACAGATATAACATGTACGGGAATCCTAGAGAACGGACACACTGTGAATACGAAAGGTTTCTAAAACTCAACGAATAGTCCCTCTCCTGGTGCTCCGGTTTGACTTTCCATCTGCTTTATTATCAACCTCCCAACTTGGAGAGACAGCCCCTTTAACCTCCTGGTTCGCACAGGTTGCCAATTTGGCAGAGGATGAAAGGGAAGAGGGAGAACCAATGAGAGAGTAGCTGTTAGGCATTTGGACGGGCACATATCACTGTAATTTCCCGGCAGGAAGAAGAATTAACCAAAGTCTCAGCCACCCACCGGGAATCAGTATAGGTCCTGAACCAAAATTTTGGACTTGCGGTCAGCTCACCAAAAACGAGTTGAAAAATGGAGCTCAGGGGCACAGCAATTCACAAACTGGCCGAGTAATAAAGGACAACTATCGTCCAAAAATCTGTTGAGGGAAGGCAATGAGGCGGACTTGAAAGCGAGGCAGAATAGCAGGAAACAGATTTCCAGAGGTACGTTGGAATCACCTTTAAAGCACAGGAAGAGGGGCACAACTTCGACAATGATGCACTTGGCCAAAAAAGACGTATGCGTTTTCTCCTGAATATATTCAGGAGAAAACGCATACGCCCTTTTTGGCCAAGCAAGCAAGCGGGCAATGCAAATCTGCACTACAAAGAAGTATCACTTCCCACCGGTCAAAAGGGACATCCACAAAATGTGTAAAAACCAGAAAGGCAAGACAGGCCCTGGAGAACAGGGAGCCTTGTTATGCTGATGGGCGGGATGTAAATTGCCAACTGCCTCTCTGGAGGAGTGCATTGTGTTCCCTAAAACAAGTAAACAACAGAGCTACAGAGCCAAGGGCACTTCCAGTCTAGGGAATATTACCTTGGGAAAACTGAAAATCAAAAAGACACAGCCACCCCAAAATTTAGGGCTGCACTGCTTACAAGGACCTCAACTTGGGTACACCTTAAATATCCCAGGAAATATAAAAATGGTTCAAAAAATTGTGGTACTTACATACGATGGAATATCCCTCAGCCATGAAATCAATGTCATAAGACCAGTAGCAGCAAAATGGGTGGATTCAGGTACGATGATTCTAAGTGAAATAAGTCACACAGAAAAACAAACTTATCATAAGATATCACTTATGAAGATCCTGTAAACATGGCTACACTTGAACTGAGTTAGGAAAGAGAACAGTGTCTCACATTTAGAAAACACTCTTATGCCTGCTTTAAGGGGGAAGGAGAGGGTGGGGTGATGCATAAAACCAGAGTTTGATATAAGCACAGGTACCGTTCCAAAAACCAACTATGGAATAGACAAGACCTACACCTTCCTCAGTGAAAGGGACTCAAAACCCCTATTTCCCGCAGAGGAATATATCTGACTAGTAAGAATCTTAAAACCTATGTATTGATATGTCTCCGTAAGGGAATCAAGTGTGTCAAGACTGGGATAAATATGGCAGCGAGTATCAGCTCAAACCCACTATAAAAAGGAATTTCAAAAATAAAACAAAAAAACTGGGAAATTCTTTACAATTCCTTCAGGGTCTCTGATGAAACCTGAAATGACCCTATCTACAATGACAGCTGGATGTGGCATAAGGCTGGACACTTGGGACTGAGAGGATTGGTGAGATTGGGTGAGCAAATGCAGACCCTTTAAGCAATAATGCATGGCACACATTCCATGGGTCCCAACTCTCCAGGTTGAAGGGAATATTACTACAGATATAACATGTACGGGAATCCTAGAGAACGGACACACTGTGAATACGAAAGGTTTCTAAACTCAACGAATAGTCCCTCTCCTGGTGCTCCGGTTTGACTTTCCATCTGCTTTATTATCAACCTCCCAACTTGGAGAGACAGCCCCTTTAACCTCCTGGTTCGCACAGGTTGCCAATTTGGCAGAGGATGAAAGGGAAGAGGGAGAACCAATGAGAGAGTAGCTGTTAGGCATTTGGACGGGCACATATCACTGTAATTTCCCGGCAGGAAGAAGAATTAACCAAAGTCTCAGCCACCCACCGGGAATCAGTATAGATCCTGAACCAAAATTTTGGACTTGCGGTCAGCTCAACCAAAAACGAGTTGAAAAATGGAGCTCAGGGGCACAGCAATTCACAAACTGGCCGAGTAATAAAGGACAACTATCGTCCAAAAATCTGTTGAGGGAAGGCAATGAGGCGGACTTGAAAGCGAGGCAGAATAGCAGGAACCAGATTTCCAGAGGTACGTTGGAATCGCCTTTAAAGCACAGGAAGAGGGGCACAACTTCGACAATGATGCACTTGGCCAAAAAGTGCGTATGCGTTTTCTCCTGAATATATTCAGGAGAAAACGCATACACCCTTTTTGGCCAAGCAAGCAAGCGGGCAATGCAAATCTGCACTACAAAGAAGTATCACTTCCCACCGGTCAAAAGGACATCCACAAAATGTGTAAAAACCAGAAAGGCAAGACAGGCCCTGGAGAACAGGGAGCCTTGTTATGCTGATGGGCGGGATGTAAATTGCCAACTGCCTCTCTGGAGGAGTGCATTGTGTTCCCTAAAACAAGTAAACAACAGAGCTACAGAGCCAAGGGCACTTCCAGTCTAGGGAATATACCTTGGGAAAACTGAAATTCAAAAAGACACAACCACCCCAAAATTTAGGGCTGCACTGCTTACAAGGACCTCAACTTGGGTACACCTTAAATATCCCAGGAATATAAAAATGGTTCAAAAAATTGTGGTACTTACGTACGATGGAATATCCCTCAGCCATGAAATCAATGTCATAAGAGCAGTAGCAGCAAATGGGTGGATTCAGGTACGATGATTCTAAGTGAAATAAGTCACACAGAAAAAGAAACTTATCATAAGATATCACTTATGAAGATCCTGTAAACATGCTACACTTGAACTGAGTTAGGAAAGAGACAGTGTCTCACATTTAGAAAACACTCTTATGCCTGCTTAAGGGGGAAGGAGAGGTGGGGTGATGCATAAAACCAGAGTTTGATATAAGCACAGGTACCGTTCCAAAAACCAACTATGGAATAGACAAGACCTACACCTTCCTCAGTGAAAGGGACTCAAAACCCCATATTTCCCGCAGAGGAATATATCTGACTAGTAAGAATCTTAAAACCTATGTATTGATATGTCTCCGTAAGGGAATCAAGTGTGTCTAGACTGGGATAAATATGGCAGCGAGAATCAGCTCAAACCCACTATAAAAAGGAATTTCAAAAATAAAACAAAAAAACTGGGAAATTCTTTACAATTCCTTCAGGGTCTCTGATGAAACCTGAAATGACCCTATCTACAATGACAGCTGGATGTGGCATAAGGCTGGACACTTGGGACTGAGAGGATTGGTGAGATTGGGTGAGCAAATGCAGACCCTTTAAAGCAATAATGCATGGCACACATTCCATGGGTCCCAACTCTCCAGGTTGAAGGGAATATTACTACAGATATAACATGTACGGGAATCCTAGAGAACGGACACACTGTGAATATGAAAGGTTTCTAAAACTCAACGAATAGTCCCTCTCCTGGTGCTCTGGTTTGACTTTCCATCTGCTTTATTATCAACCTCCCAACTTGGAGAGACAGCCCCTTTAACCTCCTGGTTCGCACAGGTTGCCAATTTGGCAGAGGATGAAAGGGAAGAGGGAGAACCAATGAGAGAGTAGCTGTTAGGCATTTGGACGGGCACATATCACTGTAATTTCCCGGCAGGAAGAAGAATTAACCAAAGTCTCACCCACCCACCGGGAATCAGTATAGATCCTGAACCAAAATTTTGGACTTGCGGTCAGCTCACCAAAAACGAGTTGAAAAATGGAGCTGAGGGGCACAGCATTTCACAAACTGGCCGAGTAATAAAGGACAACTATCGTCCAAAAATCTGTTGAGGGAAGGCAACGAGGCGGACTTGAAAGCGAGGCAGAATAGCAGGAAACAGATTTCCAGAGGTACGTTGGAATCGCCTTTAAAGCACAGGAAGAGGGGCACAACTTCGACAATGATGCACTTGGCCAAAAAGGGCGTATGCGTTTTCTCCTGAATATATTCAGGAGAAAACGCATACGCCCTTTTTGGCCAAGCAAGCAAGCGGGCAATGCAAATCTGCACTACAAAGAAGTATCACTTCCCACCGGTCAAAAGGGACATCCACAAAATGTGTAAAAACCAGAAAGGCAAGACAGGCCCTGGAGAACAGGGAGCCTTGTTATGCTGATGGGCGGGATGTAAATTGCCAACTGCCTCTCTGGAGGAGTGCATTGTGTTCCCTAAAACAAGTAAACAACAGAGCTACAGAGCCAAGGGCACTTCCAGTCTAGGGAATATACCTTGGGAAAACTGAAATTCAAAAAGACACAACCACCCCAAAATTTAGGGCTGCACTGCTTACAAGGACCTCAACTTGGGTACACCTTAAATATCCCAGGAAATATAAAAATGGTTCAAAAAATTGTGGTACTTACGTACGATGGAATATCCCTCAGCCATGAAATCAATGTCATAAGAGCAGTAGCAGCAAAATGGGTGGATTCAGGTACGATGATTCTAAGTGAAATAAGTCACACAGAAAAAGAAACTTATCATAAGATATCACTTATGAAGATCCTGTAAACATGGCTACACTTGAACTGAGTTAGGAAAGAGAACAGTGTCTCACATTTAGAAAACACTCTTATGCCTGCTTAAGGGGGAAGGAGAGGTGGGGTGATGCATAAAACCAGAGTTTGATATAAGCACAGGTACCGTTCCAAAAACCAACTATGGAATAGACAAGACCTACACCTTCCTCAGTGAAAGGGACTCAAAACCCCATATTTCCCGCAGAGGAATATATCTGACTAGTAAGAATCTTAAAACCTATGTATTGATATGTCTCCGTAAGGGAATCAAGTGTGTCTAGACTGGGATAAATATGGCAGCGAGAATCAGCTCAAACCCACTATAAAAAGGAATTTCAAAAATAAAACAAAAAAACTGGGAAATTCTTTACAATTCCTTCAGGGTCTCTGATGAAACCTGAAATGACCCTATCTACAATGACAGCTGGATGTGGCATAAGGCTGGACACTTGGGACTGAGAGGATTGGTGAGATTGGGTGAGCAAATGCAGACCCTTTAAAGCAATAATGCATGGCACACATTCCATGGGTCCCAACTCTCCAGGTTGAAGGGAATATTACTACAGATATAACATGTACGGGAATCCTAGAGAACGGACACACTGTGAATACGAAAGGTTTCTAAAACTCAACGAATAGTCCCTCTCCTGGTGCTCCGGTTTGACTTTCCATCTGCTTTATTATCAACCTCCCAACTTGGAGAGACAGCCCCTTTAACCTCCTGGTTCGCACAGGTTGCCAATTTGGCAGAGGATGAAAGGGAAGAGGGAGAACCAATGAGAGAGTAGCTGTTAGGCATTTGGACGGGCACATATCACTGTAATTTCCCGGCAGGAAGAAGAATTAACCAAAGTCTCAGCCACCCACCGGGAATCAGTATAGATCCTGAACCAAAATTTTGGACTTGCGGTCAGCTCACCAAAAACGAGTTGAAAAATGGAGCTCAGGGGCACAGCAATTCACAAACTGGCCGAGTAATAAAGGACAACTATCGTCCAAAAATCTGTTGAGGGAAGGCAACGAGGCAGACTTGAAAGCGAGGCAGAATAGCAGGAAACAGATTTCAAGAGGTACGTTGGAATCGCCTTTAAAGCACAGGAAGAGGGGCACAACTTCGACAATGATGCACTTGGACAAAAAGGGCGTATGCGTTTTCTCCTGAATATATTCAGGAGAAAACGCATACGCCCTTTTTGGCCAAGCAAGCAAGCGGGCAATGCAATTCTGCACTACAAAGAAGTATCACTTCCCACCGGTCAAAAGGGACATCCACAAAATGTGTAAAAACCAGAAAGGCAAGACAGGCCCTGGAGAACAGGGAGCCTTGTTATGCTGATGGGCGGGATGTAAATTGCCAACTGCCTCTCTGGAGGCGTGCATTGTGTTCCCTAAAACAAGTAAACAACAGAGCTACAGAGCCAAGGGCACTTCCAGTCTAGGGAATATACCTTGGGAAAACTGAAAATCAAAAAGACACAGCCACCCCAAAATTTAGGGCTGCACTGCTTACAAGGACCTCAACTTGGGTACACCTTAAATATCCCAGGAAATATAAAAATGGTTCAAAAAATTGTGGTACTTACGTACGATGGAATATCCCTCAGCCATGAAATCAATGTCATAAGAGCAGTAGCAGCAAAATGGGTGGATTCAGGTACGATGATTCTAAGTGAAATAAGTCACACAGAAAAAGAAACTTATCATAAGATATCACTTATGAAGATCCTGTAAACATGGCTACACTTGAACTGAGTTAGGAAAGAGAACAGTGTCTCACATTTAGAAAACACTCTTATGCCTGCTTAAGGGGGAAGGAGAGGTGGGGTGATGCATAAAACCAGAGTTTGATATAAGCACAGGTACCGTTCCAAAAACCAACTATGGAATAGACAAGACCTACACCTTCCTCAGTGAAAGGGACTCAAAACCCCATATTTCCCGCAGAGGAATATATCTGACTAGTAAGAATCTTAAAACCTATGTATTGATATGTCTCCGTAAGGGAATCAAGTGTGTCTAGACTGGGATAAATATGGCAGCGAGAATCAGCTCAAACCCACTATAAAAAGGAATTTCAAAAATAAAACAAAAAAACTGGGAAATTCTTTACAATTCCTTCAGGGTCTCTGATGAAACCTGAAATGACCCTATCTACAATGACAGCTGGATGTGGCATAAGGCTGGACACTTGGGACTGAGAGGATTGGTGAGATTGGGTGAGCAAATGCAGACCCTTTAAAGCAATAATGCATGGCACACAGTCCATGGGTCCCAACTCTCCAGGTTGAAGGGAATATTACTACAGATATAACATGTACGGGAATCCTAGAGAACGGACACACTGTGAATACGAAAGGTTTCTAAAACTCAACGAATAGTCCCTCTCCTGGTGCTCCGGTTTGACTTTCCATCTGCTTTATTATCAACCTCCCAACTTGGAGAGACAGCCCCTTTAACCTCCTGGTTCGCACAGGTTGCCAATTTGGCAGAGGATGAAAGGGAAGAGGGAGAACCAATGAGAGAGTAGCTGTTAGGCATTTGGACGGGCACATATCACTGTAATTTCCCGGCAGGAAGAAGAATTAACCAAAGTCTCAGCCACCCACCGGGAATCAGTATAGATCCTGAACCAAAATTTTGGACTTGAGGTCAGCTCACCAAAAACGAGTTGAAAAATGGAGCTCAGGGGCACAGCAATTCACAAACTGGCCGAGTAATAAAGGACAACTATCGTCCAAAAATCTGTTGAGGGAAGGCAACGAGGCGGACTTGAAAGCGAGGCAGAATAGCAGGAAACAGATTTCCAGAGGTACGTTGGAATCGCCTTTAAAGCACAGGAAGAGGGGCACAACTTCGACAATGATGCACTTGGACAAAAAGGGCGTATGCGTTTTCTCCTGAATATATTCAGGAGAAAATGCATACGCCCTTTTTGGCCAAGCAAGCAAGCGGGCAATGCAAATCTGAACTACAAAGAAGTATCACTTCCCACCGGTCAAAAGGGACATCCACAAAATGTGTAAAAACCAGAAAGGCAAGACAGTCCCTGGAGAACAGGGAGCCTTGTTATGCTGATGGGCGGGATGTAAATTGCCAACTGCCTCTCTGGAGGAGTGCATTGTGTTCCCTAAAACAAGTAAACAACAGAGCTACAGAGCCAAGGGCACTTCCAGTCTAGGGAATATACCTTGGGAAAACTGAAAATCAAAAAGACACAGCCACCCCAAAATTTAGGGCTGCACTGCTTACAAGGACCTCAACTTGGGTACACCTTAAATATCCCAGGAAATATAAAAATGGTTCAAAAAATTGTGGTACTTACGTACGATGGAATATCCCTCAGCCATGAAATCAATGTCATAAGACCAGTAGCAGCAAAATGGGTGGATTCAGGTACGATGATTCTAAGTGAAATAAGTCACACAGAAAAAGAAACTTATCATAAGATATCACTTATGAAGATCCTGTAAACATGGCTACACTTGAACTGAGTTAGGAAAGAGAACAGTGTCTCACATTTAGAAAACACTCTTATGCCTGCTTAAGGGGGAAGGAGAGGTGGGGTGATGCATAAAACCAGAGTTTGATATAAGCACAGGTACCGTTCCAAAAACCAACTATGGAATAGACAAGACCTACACCTTCCTCAGTGAAAGGGACTCAAAACCCCATATTTCCCGCAGAGGAATATATCTGACTAGTAAGAATCTTAAAACCTATGTATTGATATGTCTCCGTAAGGGAATCAAGTGTGTCTAGACTGGGATAAATATGGCAGCGAGAATCAGCTCAAACCCACTATAAAAAGGAATTTCAAAAATAAAACAAAAAAACTGGGAAATTATTTACAATTCCTTCAGGGTCTCTGATGAAACCTGAAATGACCCTATCTACAATGACAGCTGGATGTGGCATAAGGCTGGACACTTGGGACAGAGAGGATTGGTGAGATTGGGTGAGCAAATGCAGACCCTTTAAAGCAATAATGCATGGCACACATTCCATGGGTCCCAACTCTCCAGGTTGAAGGGAATATTACTACAGATATAACATGTACGGGAATCCTAGAGAACGGACACACTGTGAATACGAAAGGTTTCTAAAACTCAACGAATAGTCCCTCTCCTGGTGCTCCGGTTTGACTTTCCATCTGCTTTATTATCAACCTCCCAACTTGGAGAGACAGCCCCTTTAACCTCCTGGTTCGCACAGGTTGCCAATTTGGCAGAGGATGAAAGGGAAGAGGGAGAACCAAAGAGAGAGTAGCTGTTAGGCATTTGGATGGGCACATATCACTGTAATTTCCCGGCAGGAAGAAGAATTAACCAAAGTCTCAGCCACCCACCGGGAATCAGTATAGATCCTGAACCAAAATTTTGGACTTGCTGTCAGCTCACCAAAAACGAGTTGAAAAATGGAGCTCAGGGGCACAGCAATTCACAAACTGGCCGAGTAATAAAGGACAACTATCGTCCAACAATCTGTTGAGGGAAGGTAATGAGGCGGACTTGAAAGCGAGGCAGAATAGCAGGAAACAGATTTCCAGAGGTACGTTGGAATCGCCTTTAAAGCACAGGAAGAGGGGCACAACTTCGACAATGATGCACTTGGCCAATAAGGGCGTATGCGTTTTCTCCTGAATATATTCAGGAGAAAACGCATACGCCCTTTTTGGCCAAGCAAGCAAGCGGGCAATGCAAATCTGCACTACAAAGAAGTATCACTTCCCACCGGTCAAAAGGGACATCCACAAAATGTGTAAAAACCAGAAAGGCAAGACAGGCCCTGGAGAACAGGGAGCCTTGTTATGCTGATGGGCGGGATGTAAATTGTCAACTGCCTCTCTGGAGGAGTGCACTGTGTTCCCTAAAACAAGTAAACAACAGAGCTACAGAGCCAAGGGCACTTCCAGTCTAGGGAATATACCTTGGGAAAACTGAAAATCAAAAAGACACAGCCACCCCAAAATTTAGGGCTGCACTGCTTACAAGGACCTCAACTTGGGTACACCTTAAATATCCCAGGAAATATAAAAATGGTTCAAAAAATTGTGGTACTTACGTACGATGGAATATCCCTCAGCCATGAAATCAATGTCATAAGACCAGTAGCAGCAAAATGGGTGGATTCAGGTACGATGATTCTAAGTGAAATAAGTCACACAGAAAAAGAAACTTATCATAAGATATCACTTATGAAGATCCTGTAAACATGGCTACACTTGAACTGAGTTAGGAAAGAGAACAGTGTCTCACATTTAGAAAACACTCTTATGCCTGCTTAAGGGGGAAGGAGAGGTGGGGTGATGCATAAAACCAGAGTTTGATATAAGCACAGGTACCGTTCCAAAAACCAACTATGGAATAGACAAGACCTACACCTTCCTCAGTGAAAGGGACTCAAAACCCCATATTTCCCGCAGAGGAATATATCTGACTAGTAAGAATCTTAAAACCTATGTATTGATATGTCTCCGTAAGGGAATCAAGTGTGTCTAGACTGGGATAAATATGGCAGCGAGAATCAGCTCAAGCCCACTATAAAAAGGAATTTCAAAAATAAAACAAAAAAACTGGGAAATTCTTTACAATTCCTTCAGGGTCTCTGATGAAACCTGAAATGACCCTATCTACAATGACAGCTGGATGTGGCATAAGGCTGGACACTTGGGACTGAGAGGATTGGTGAGATTGGGTGAGCAAATGCAGACCCTTTAAAGCAATAATGCATGGCACACATTCCATGGGTCCCAACTCTCCAGGTTGAAGGGAATATTACTACAGATATAACATGTACGGGAATCCTAGAGAACGGACACACTGTGAATACGAAAGGTTTCTAAAACTCAACGAATAGTCCCTCTCCTGGTGCTCCGGTTTGACTTTCCATCTGCTTTATTATCAACCTCCCAACTTGGAGAGACAGCCCCTTTAACCTCCTGGTTCGCACAGGTTGCCAATTTGGCAGAGGATGAAAGGGAAGAGGGAGAACCAATGAGAGAGTAGCTGTTAGGCATTTGGACGGGCACATATCACTGTAATTTCCCGGCAGGAAGAAGAATTAACCAAAGTCTCAGCCACCCACCGGGAATCAGTATAGATCCTGAACCAAAATTTTGGACTTGCGGTCAGCTCACCAAAAACGAGTTGAAAAATGGAGCTCAGGGGCACAGCAATTCACAAACTGGCCGAGTAATAAAGGACAACTATCGTCCAAAAATCTGTTGAGGGAAGGCAACGAGGCGGACTTGAAAGCGAGGCAGAATAGCAGGAAAAGATTTCAAGAGGTACGTTGGAATCGCCTTTAAAGCACAGGAAGAGGGGCACAACTTCGACAATGATGCACTTGGCCAAAAAGGGCGTATGCGTTTTCTCCTGAATATATTCAGGAGAAAACGCATACGCCCTTTTTGGCCAAGCAAGCAAGCGGGCAATGCAAATCTGCACTACAAAGAAGTATCACTTCCCACCGGTCAAAAGGGACATCCACAAAATGTGTAAAAACCAGAAAGGCAAGACAGGCCCTGGAGAACAGGGAGCCTTGTTATGCTGATGGGCGGGATGTAAATTGCCAACTGCCTCTCTGGAGGCGTGCATTGTGTTCCCTAAAACAAGTAAACAACAGAGCTACAGAGCCAAGGGCACTTCCAGTCTAGGGAATATACCTTGGGAAAACTGAAAATCAAAAAGACACAGCCACCCCAAAATTTAGGGCTGCACTGCTTACAAGGACCTCAACTTGGGTACACCTTAAATATCCCAGGAAATATAAAAATGGTTCAAAAAATTGTGGTACTTACGTACGATGGAATATCCCTCAGCCATGAAATCAATGTCATAAGACCAGTAGCAGCAAAATGGGTGGATTCAGGTACGATGATTCTAAGTGAAATAAGTCACACAGAAAAAGAAACTTATCATAAGATATCACTTATGAAGATCCTGTAAACATGGCTACACTTGAACTGAGTTAGGAAAGAGAACAGTGTCTCACATTTAGAAAACACTCTTATGCCTGCTTAAGGGGGAAGGAGAGGTGGGGTGATGCATAAAACCAGAGTTTGATATAAGCACAGGTACCGTTCCAAAAACCAACTATGGAATAGACAAGACCTACACCTTCCTCAGTGAAAGGGACTCAAAACCCCATATTTCCCGCAGAGGAATATATCTGACTAGTAAGAATCTTAAAACCTATGTATTGATATGTCTCCGTAAGGGAATCAAGTGTGTCTAGACTGGGATAAATATGGCAGCGAGAATCAGCTCAAACCCACTATAAAAAGGAATTTCAAAAATAAAACAAAAAAACTGGGAAATTCTTTACAATTCCTTCAGGGTCTCTGATGAAACCTGAAATGACCCTATCTACAATGACAGCTGGATGTGGCATAAGGCTGGACACTTGGGACTGAGAGGATTGGTGAGATTGGGTGAGCAAATGCAGACCCTTTAAAGCAATAATGCATGGCACACATTCCATGGGTCCCAACTCTCCAGGTTGAAGGGAATATTACTACAGATATAACATGTACGGGAATCCTAGAGAACGGACACACTGTGAATACGAAAGGTTTCTAAAACTCAACGAATAGTCCCTCTCCTGGTGCTCCGGTTTGACTTTCCATCTGCTTTATTATCAACCTCCCAACTTGGAGAGACAGCCCCTTTAACCTCCTGGTTCGCACAGGTTGCCAATTTGGCAGAGGATGAAAGGGAAGAGGGAGAACCAATGAGAGAGTAGCTGTTAGGCATTTGGACGGGCACATATCACTGTAATTTCCAGGCAGGAAGAAGAATTAACCAAAGTCTCAGCCACCCACTGGGAATCAGTATAGATCCTGAACCAAAATTTTGGACTTGCGCTCAGCTCACCAAAAACGAGTTGAAAAATGGAGCTCAGGGGCACAGCAATTCACAAACTGGCCGAGTAATAAAGGACAACTATCGTCCAAAAATCTGTTGAGGGAAGGCAATGAGGCGGACTTGAAAGCGAGGCAGAATAGCAGGAAACAGATTTCCAGAGGTACGTTGGAATCGCCTTTAAAGCACAGGAAGAGGGGCACAACTTCGACAATGATGCACTTGGCCAAAAAGGACGTATGCGTTTTCTCCTGAATATATTCAGGAGAAAACGCATACGCCCTTTTTGGCCAAGCAAGCAAGCGGGCAATGCAAATCTGCACTACAAAGAAGTATCACTTCCCACCGGTCAAAAGGGACATCCACAAAATGTGTAAAAACCAGAAAGGCAAGACAGGCCCTGGAGAACAGGGAGCCTTGTTATGCTGATGGGCGGGATGTAAATTGCCAACTGCCTCTCTGGAGGAGTGCATTGTGTTCCCTAAAACAAGTAAACAACAGAGCTACAGAGCCAAGGGCACTTCCAGTCTAGGGAATATACCTTGGGAAAACTGAAAATCAAAAAGACACAGCCACCCCAAAATTTAGGGCTGCACTGCTTACAAGGACCTCAACTTGGGTACACCTTAAATATCCCAGGAAATATAAAAATGGTTCAAAAAATTGTGGTACTTAAGTACGATGGAATATCCATCAGCCATGAAATCAATGTCATAAGACCAGTAGCAGCAAAATGGGTGGATTCAGGTACGATGATTCTAAGTGAAATAAGTCACACAGAAAAAGAAACTTATCATAAGATATCACTTATGAAGATCCTGTAAACATGGCTACACTTGAACTGAGTTAGGAAAGAGAACAGTGTCTCACATTTAGAAAACACTCTTATGCCTGCTTAAGGGGGAAGGAGAGGTGGGGTGATGCATAAAACCAGAGTTTGATATAAGCACAGGTACCGTTCCAAAAACCAACTATGGAATAGACAAGACCTACACCTTCCTCAGTGAAAGGGACTCAAAACCCCATATTTCCCGCAGAGGAATATATCTGACTAGTAAGAATCTTAAAACCTATGTATTGATATGTCTCCGTAAGGGAATCAAGTGTGTCTAGACTGGGATAAATATGGCAGCGAGAATCAGCTCAAACCCACTATAAAAAGGAATTTCAAAAATAAAACAAAAAAACTGGGAAATTCTTTACAATTCCTTCAGGGTCTCTGATGAAACCTGAAATGACCCTATCTACAATGACAGCTGGATGTGGCATAAGGCTGGACACTTGGGACTGAGAGGATTGGTGAGATTGGGTGAGCAAATGCAGACCCTTTAAAGCAATAATGCATGGCACACATTCCATGGGTCCCAACTCTCCAGGTTGAAGGGAATATTACTACAGATATAACATGTACGGGAATCCTAGAGAACGGACACACTGTGAATACGAAAGGTTTCTAAAACTCAACGAATAGTCCCTCTCCTGGTGCTCCGGTTTGACTTTCCATCTGCTTTATTATCAACCTCCCAACTTGGAGAGACAGCCCCTTTAACCTCCTGGTTCGCACAGGTTGCCAATTTGGCAGAGGATGAAAGGGAAGAGGGAGAACCAATGAGAGAGTAGCTGTTAGGCATTTGGACGGGCACATATCACTGCAATTTCCCGGCAGGAAGAAGAATTAACCAAAGTCTCAGCCACCCACCGGGAATCAGTATAGATCCTGAACCAAAATTTTGGACTTGAGGTCAGCTCACCAAAAACGAGTTGAAAAATGGAGCTCAGGGGCACAGCAATTCACAAACTGGCCGAGTAATAAAGGACAACTATCGTCCAAAAATCTGTTGAGGGAAGGCAACGAGGCGGACTTGAAAGCGAGGCAGAATAGCAGGAAACAGATTTCAAGAGGTACGTTGGAATCGCCTTTAAAGCACAGGAAGAGGGGCACAACTTCGCCAATGATGCACTTGGCCAAAAAGGGCGTATGCGTTTTCTCCTGAATATATTCAGGAGAAAACGCATACGCCCTTTTTGGCCAAGCAAGCAAGCGGGCAATGCAAATCTGCACTACAAAGAAGTATCACTTCCCACCGGTCAAAAGGGACATCCACAAAATGTGTAAAAACCAGAAAGGCAAGACAGGCCCTGGAGAACAGGGAGCCTTGTTATGCTGATGGGCGGGATGTAAATTGCCAACTGCCTCTCTGGAGGCGTGCATTGTGTTCCCTAAAACAAGTAAACAACAGAGCTACAGAGCCAAGGGCACTTCCAGTCTAGGGAATATACCTTGGGAAAACTGAAAATCAAAAAGACACAGCCACCCCAAAATTTAGGGCTGCACTGCTTACAAGGACCTCAACTTGGGTACACCTTAAATATCCCAGGAAATATAAAAATGGTTCAAAAAATTGTGGTACTTACGTACGATGGAATATCCCTCAGCCATGAAATCAATGTCATAAGACCAGTAGCAGCAAAATGGGTGGATTCAGGTACGATGATTCTAAGTGAAATAAGTCACACAGAAAAAGAAACTTATCATAAGATATCACTTATGAAGATCCTGTAAACATGGCTACACTTGAACTGAGTTAGGAAAGAGAACAGTGTCTCACATTTAGAAAACACTCTTATGCCTGCTTAAGGGGGAAGGAGAGGTGGGGTGATGCATAAAACCAGAGTTTGATATAAGCACAGGTACCGTTCCAAAAACCAACTATGGAATAGACAAGACCTACACCTTCCTCAGTGAAAGGGACTCAAAACCCCATATTTCCCGCAGAGGAATATATCTGACTAGTAAGAATCTTAAAACCTATGTATTGATATGTCTCCGTAAGGGAATCAAGTGTGTCTAGACTGGGATAAATATGGCAGCGAGAATCAGCTCAAACCCACTATAAAAAGGAATTTCAAAAATAAAACAAAAAAACTGGGAAATTCTTTACAATTCCTTCAGGGTCTCTGATGAAACCTGAAATGACCCTATCTACAATGACAGCTGGATGTGGCATAAGGCTGGACACTTGGGACTGAGAGGATTGGTGAGATTGGGTGAGCAAATGCAGACCCTTTAAAGCAATAATGCATGGCACACATTCCATGGGTCCCAACTCTCCAGGTTGAAGGGAATATTACTACAGATATAACATGTACGGGAATCCTAGAGAACGGACACACTGTGAATACGAAAGGTTTCTAAAACTCAACGAATAGTCCCTCTCCTGGTGCTCCGGTTTGACTTTCCATCTGCTTTATTATCAACCTCCCAACTTGGAGAGACAGCCCCTTTAACCTCCTGGTTCGCACAGGTTGCCAATTTGGCAGAGGATGAAAGGGAAGAGGGAGAACCAATGAGAGAGTAGCTGTTAGGCATTTGGACGGGCACATATCACTGTAATTTCCCGGCAGGAAGAAGAATTAACCAAAGTCTCAGCCACCCACCGGGAATCAGTATAGATCCTGAACCAAAATTTTGGACTTGCGGTCAGCTCACCAAAAACGAGTTGAAAAATGGAGCTCAGGGGCACAGCAATTCACAAACTGGCCGAGTAATAAAGGACAACTATCGTCCAAAAATCTGTTGAGGGAAGGCAACGAGGCGGACTTGAAAGCGAGGCAGAATAGCAGGAAACAGATTTCAAGAGGTACGTTGGAATCGCCTTTAAAGCACAGGAAGAGGGGCACAACTTCGACAATGATGCACTTGGCCAAAAAGGGCGTATGCGTTTTCTCCTGAATATATTCAGGAGAAAACGCATACGCCCTTTTTGGCCAAGCAAGCAAGCGGGCAATGCAAATCTGCACTACAAAGAAGTATCACTTCCCACCGGTCAAAAGGGACATCCACAAAATGTGTAAAAACCAGAAAGGCAAGACAGGCCCTGGAGAACAGGGAGCCTTGTTATGCTGATGGGCGGGATGTAAATTGCCAACTGCCTCTCTGGAGGAGTGCATTGTGTTCCCTAAAACAAGTAAACAACAGAGCTACAGAGCCAAGGGCACTTCCAGTCTAGGGAATATACCTTGGGAAAACTGAAAATCAAAAAGACACAGCCACCCCAAAATTTAGGGCTGCACTGCTTACAAGGACCTCAACTTGGGTACACCTTAAATATCCCAGGAAATATAAAAATGGTTCAAAAAATTGTGGTACTTACGTACGATGGAATATCCCTCAGCCATGAAATCAATGTCATAAGACCAGTAGCAGCAAAATGGGTGGATTCAGGTACGATGATTCTAAGTGAAATAAGTCACACAGAAAAAGAAACTTATCATAAGATATCACTTATGAAGATCCTGTAAACATGGCTACACTTGAACTGAGTTAGGAAAGAGAACAGTGTCTCACATTTAGAAAACACTCTTATGCCTGCTTAAGGGGGAAGGAGAGGTGGGGTGATGCATAAAACCAGAGTTTGATATAAGCACAGGTACCGTTCCAAAAACCAACTATGGAATAGACAAGACCTACACCTTCCTCAGTGAAAGGGACTCAAAACCCCATATTTCCCGCAGAGGAATATATCTGACTAGTAAGAATCTTAAAACCTATGTATTGATATGTCTCCGTAAGGGAATCAAGTGTGTCTAGACTGGGATAAATATGGCAGTGAGAATCAGCTCAAACCCACTATAAAAAGGAATTTCAAAAATAAAACAAAAAAACTGGGAAATTCTTTACAATTCCTTCAGGGTCTCTGATGAAACCTGAAATGACCCTATCTACAATGACAGCTGGATGTGGCATAAGGCTGGACACTTGGGACTGAGAGGATTGGTGAGATTGGGTGAGCAAATGCAGACCCTTTAAAGCAATAATGCATGGCACACATTCCATGGGTCCCAACTCTCCAGGTTGAAGGGAATATTACTACAGATATAACATGTACGGGAATCCTAGAGAACGGACACACTGTGAATACGAAAGGTTTCTAAAACTCAACGAATAGTCCCTCTCCTGGTGCTCCGGTTTGACTTTCCATCTGCTTTATTATCAACCTCCCAACTTGGAGAGACAGCCCCTTTAACCTCCTGGTTCGCACAGGTTGCCAATTTGGCAGAGGATGAAAGGGAAGAGGGAGAACCAATGAGAGAGTAGCTGTTAGGCATTTGGACGGGCACATATCACTGTAATTTCCCGGCAGGAAGAAGAATTAACCAAAGTCTCAGCCACCCACCGGGAATCAGTATAGATCCTGAACCAAAATTTTGGACTTGCGGTCAGCTCACCAAAAACGAGTTGAAAAATGGAGCTCAGGGGCACAGCAATTCACAAACTGGCCGAGTAATAAAGGACAACTATCGTCCAAAAATCTGTTGAGGGAAGGCAACGAGGCGGACTTGAAAGCGAGGCAGAATAGCAGGAAACAGATTTCCAGAGGTACGTTGGAATCGCCTTTAAAGCACAGGAAGAGGGGCACAACTTCGACAATGATGCACTTGGCCAAAAAGGGCGTATGCGTTTTCTCCTGAATATATTCAGGAGAAAACGCATACGCCCTTTTTGGCCAAGCAAGCAAGCGGGCAATGCAAATCTGCACTACAAAGAAGTATCACTTCCCACCGGTCAAAAGGGACATCCACAAAATGTGTAAAAACCAGAAAGGCAAGACAGGCCCTGGAGAACAGGGAGCCTTGTTATGCTGATGGGCGGGATGTAAATTGCCAACTGCCTCTCTGGAGGAGTGCATTGTGTTCCCTAAAACAAGTAAACAACAGAGCTACAGAGCGAAGGGCACTTCCAGTCTAGGGAATATACCTTGGGAAAACTGAAAATCAAAAAGACACAGCCACCCCAAAATTTAGGGCTGCACTGCTTACAAGGACCTCAACTTGGGTACACCTTAAATATCCCAGGAAATATAAAAATGGTTCAAAAAATTGTGGTACTTACGTACGATGGAATATCCCTCAGCCATGAAATCAATGTCATAAGACCAGTAGCAGCAAAATGGGTGGATTCAGGTACGATGATTCTAAGTGAAATAAGTCACACAGAAAAAGAAACTTATCATAAGATATCACTTATGAAGATCCTGTAAACATGGCTACACTTGAACTGAGTTAGGAAAGAGAACAGTGTCTCACATTTAGAAAACACTCTTATGCCTGCTTAAGGGGGAAGGAGAGGTGGGGTGATGCATAAAACCAGAGTTTGATATAAGCACAGGTACCGTTCCAAAAACCAACTATGGAATAGACAAGACCTACACCTTCCTCAGTGAAAGGGACTCAAAACCCCATATTTCCCGCAGAGGAATATATCTGACTAGTAAGAATCTTAAAACCTATGTATTGATATGTCTCCGTAAGGGAATCAAGTGTGTCTAGACTGGGATAAATATGGCAGTGAGAATCAGCTCAAACCCACTATAAAAAGGAATTTCAAAAATAAAACAAAAAAACTGGGAAATTCTTTACAATTCCTTCAGGGTCTCTGATGAAACCTGAAATGACCCTATCTACAATGACAGCTGGATGTGGCATAAGGCTGGACACTTGGGACTGAGAGGATTGGTGAGATTGGGTGAGCAAATGCAGACCCTTTAAAGCAATAATGCATGGCACACATTCCATGGGTCCCAACTCTCCAGGTTGAAGGGAATATTACTACAGATATAACATGTACGGGAATCCTAGAGAACGGACACACTGTGAATACGAAAGGTTTCTAAAACTCAACGAATAGTCCCTCTCCTGGTGCTCCGGTTTGACTTTCCATCTGCTTTATTATCAACCTCCCAACTTGGAGAGACAGCCCCTTTAACCTCCTGGTTCGCACAGGTTGCCAATTTGGCAGAGGATGAAAGGGAAGAGGGAGAACCAATGAGAGAGTAGCTGTTAGGCATTTGGACGGGCACATATCACTGTAATTTCCCGGCAGGAAGAAGAATTAACCAAAGTCTCAGCCACCCACCGGGAATCAGTATAGATCCTGAACCAAAATTTTGGACTTGCGGTCAGCTCACCAAAAACGAGTTGAAAAATGGAGCTCAGGGGCACAGCAATTCACAAACTGGCCGAGTAATAAAGGACAACTATCGTCCAAAAATCTGTTGAGGGAAGGCAACGAGGCGGACTTGAAAGCGAGGCAGAATAGCAGGAAACAGATTTCCAGAGGTACGTTGGAATCGCCTTTAAAGCACAGGAAGAGGGGCACAACTTCGACAATGATGCACTTGGCCAAAAAGGGCGTATGCGTTTTCTCCTGAATATATTCAGGAGAAAACGCATACGCCCTTTTTGGCCAAGCAAGCAAGCGGGCAATGCAAATCTGCACTACAAAGAAGTATCACTTCCCACCGGTCAAAAGGGACATCCACAAAATGTGTAAGAACAAGAAAGGCAAGACAGGCCCTGGAGAACAGGGAGCCTTGTTATGCTGATGGGCGGGATGTAAATTGCCAACTGCCTCTCTGGAGGAGTGCATTGTGTTCCCTAAAACAAGTAAACAACAGAGCTACAGAGCCAAGGGCACTTCCAGTCTAGGGAATATACCTTGGGAAAACTGAAAATCAAAAAGACACAGCCACCCCAAAATTTAGGGCTGCACTGCTTACAAGGACCTCAACTTGGGTACACCTTAAATATCCCAGGAAATATAAAAATGGTTCAAAAAATTGTGGTACTTACGTACGATGGAATATCCCTCAGCCATGAAATCAATGTCATAAGACCAGTAGCAGCAAAATGGGTGGATTCAGGTACGATGATTCTAAGTGAAATAAGTCACACAGAAAAAGAAACTTATCATAAGATATCACTTATGAAGATCCTGTAAACATGGCTACACTTGAACTGAGTTAGGAAAGAGAACAGTGTCTCACATTTAGAAAACACTCTTATGCCTGCTTAAGGGGGAAGGAGAGGTGGGGTGATGCATAAAACCAGAGTTTGATATAAGCACAGGTACCGTTCCAAAAACCAACTATGGAATAGACAAGACCTACACCTTCCTCAGTGAAAGGGACTCAAAACCCCATATTTCCCGCAGAGGAATATATCTGACTAGTAAGAATCTTAAAACCTATGTATTGATATGTCTCCGTAAGGGAATCAAGTGTGTCTAGACTGGGATAAATATGGCAGCGAGAATCAGCTCAAACCCACTATAAAAAGGAATTTCAAAAATAAAACAAAAAAACTGGGAAATTCTTTACAATTCCTTCAGGGTCTGTGATGAAACCTGAAATGACCCTATCTACAATGACAGCTGGATGTGGCATAAGGCTGGACACTTGGGACTGAGAGGATTGGTGAGATTGGGTGAGCAAATGCAGACCCTTTAAAGCAATAATGCATGGCACACATTCCATGGGTCCCAACTCTCCAGGTTGAAGGGAATATTACTACAGATATAACATGTACGGGAATCCTAGAGAACGGACACACTGTGAATACGAAAGGTTTCTAAAACTCAACGAATAGTCCCTCTCCTGGTGCTCCGGTTTGACTTTCCATCTGCTTTATTATCAACCTCCCAACTTGGAGAGACAGCCCCTTTAACCTCCTGGTTCGCACAGGTTGCCAATTTGGCAGAGGATGAAAGGGAAGAGGGAGAACCAATGAGAGAGTAGCTGTTAGGCATTTGGACGGGCACATATCACTGTAATTTCCCGGCAGGAAGAAGAATTAACCAAAGTCTCAGCCACCCACCGGGAATCAGTATAGATCCTGAACCAAAATTTTGGACTTGCGGTCAGCTCACCAAAAACGAGTTGAAAAATGGAGCTCAGGGGCACAGCAATTCACAAACTGGCCGAGTAATAAAGGACAACTATCGTCCAAAAATCTGTTGAGGGAAGGCAACGAGGCGGACTTGAAAGCGAGGCAGAATAGCAGGAAACAGATTTCCAGAGGTACGTTGGAATCGCCTTTAAAGCACAGGAAGAGGGGCACAACTTCGACAATGATGCACTTGGCCAAAAAGGGCGTATGCGTTTTCTCCTGAATATATTCAGGAGAAAACGCATACGCCCTTTTTGGCCAAGCAAGCAAGCGGGCAATGCAAATCTGCACTACAAAGAAGTATCACTTCCCACCGGTCAAAAGGGACATCCACAAAATGTGTAAAAACCAGAAAGGCAAGACAGGCCCTGGAGAACAGGGAGCCTTGTTATGCTGATGGGCGGGATGTAAATTGCCAACTGCCTCTCTGGAGGAGTGCATTGTGTTCCCTAAAACAAGTAAACAACAGAGCTACAGAGCCAAGGGCACTTCCAGTCTAGGGAATATACCTTGGGAAAACTGAAAATCAAAAAGACACAGCCACCCCAAAATTTAGGGCTGCACTGCTTACAAGGACCTCAACTTGGGTACACCTTAAATATCCCAGGAAATATAAAAATGGTTCAAAAAATTGTGGTACTTACGTACGATGGAATATCCCTCAGCCATGAAATCAATGTCATAAGACCAGTAGCAGCAAAATGGGTGGATTCAGGTACGATGATTCTAAGTGAAATAAGTCACACAGAAAAAGAAACTTATCATAAGATATCACTTATGAAGATCCTGTAAACATGGCTACACTTGAACTGAGTTAGGAAAGAGAACAGTGTCTCACATTTAGAAAACACTCTTATGCCTGCTTAAGGGGGAAGGAGAGGTGGGGTGATGCATAAAACCAGAGTTTGATATAAGCACAGGTACCGTTCCAAAAACCAACTATGGAATAGACAAGACCTACACCTTCCTCAGTGAAAGGGACTCAAAACCCCATATTTCCCGCAGAGGAATATATCTGACTAGTAAGAATCTTAAAACCTATGTATTGATATGTCTCCGTAAGGGAATCAAGTGTGTCTAGACTGGGAAAAATATGGCAGCGAGAATCAGCTCAAACCCACTATAAAAAGGAATTTCAAAAATAAAACAAAAAAACTGGGAAATTCTTTACAATTCCTTCAGGGTCTCTGATGAAACCTGAAATGACCCTATCTACAATGACAGCTGGATGTGGCATAAGGCTGGACACTTGGGACTGAGAGGATTGGTGAGATTGGGTGAGCAAATGCAGACCCTTTAAAGCAATAATGCATGGCACACATTCCATGGGTCCCAACTCTCCAGGTTGAAGGGAATATTACTACAGATATAACATGTACGGGAATCCTAGAGAATGGACACACTGTGAATACGAAAGGTTTCTAAAACTCAACGAATAGTCCCTCTCCTGGTGCTCCGGTTTGACTTTCCATCTGCTTTATTATCAACCTCCCAACTTGGAGAGACAGCCCCTTTAACCTCCTGGTTTGCACAGGTTGCCAATTTGGCAGAGGATGAAAGGGAAGAGGGAGAACCAATGAGAGAGTAGCTGTTAGGCATTTGGACGGGCACATATCACTGTAATTTCCCAGCAGGAAGAAGAATTAACCAAAGTCTCAGCCACCCACCGGGAATCAGTATAGATCCTGAACCAAAATTTTGGACTTGCGGTCAGCTCACCAAAAACGAGTTGAAAAATGGAGCTCAGGGGCACAGCAATTCACAAACTGGCCGAGTAATAAAGGACAACTATCGTCCAAAAATCTGTTGAGGGAAGGCAATGAGGCAGACTTGAATGCGAGGCAGAATAGCAGGAAACAGATTTCCAGAGGTACGTTGGAATCGCCTTTAAAGCACAAGAAGAGGGGCACAACTTCGACAATGATGCACTTGGCCAAAAAGGACGTATGCGTTTTCTCCTGAATATATTCAGGAGAAAACGCATACGCCCTTTTTGGCCAAGCAAGCAAGCGGGCAATGCAAATCTGCACTACAAAGAAGTATCACTTCCCACCGGTCAAAAGGGACATCCACAAAATGTGTAAAAACCAGAAAGGCAAGACAGGCCCTGGAGAACAGGGAGCCTTGTTATGCTGATGGGCGGGATGTAAATTGCCAACTGCCTCTCTGGAGGAGTGCATTGTGTTCCCTAAAACAAGTAAACAACAGAGCTACAGAGCCAAGGGCACTTCCAGTCTAGGGAATATACCTTGGGAAAACTGAAAATCAAAAAGACACAGCCACCCCAAAATTTAGGGCTGCACTGCTTACAAGGACCTCAACTTGGGTACACCTTAAATATCTCAGGAAATATAAAAATGGTTCAAAAAATTGTGGTACTTACGTACGATGGAATATCCCTCAGCCATGAAATCAATGTCATAAGACCAGTAGCAGCAAAATGGGTGGATTCAGGTACGATGATTCTAAGTGAAATAAGTCACACAGAAAAAGAAACTTATCATAAGATATCACTTATGAAGATCCTGTAAACATGGCTACACTTGAACTGAGTTAGGAAAGAGAACAGTGTCTCACATTTAGAAAACACTCTTATGCCTGCTTAAGGGGGAAGGAGAGGTGGGGTGATGCATAAAACCAGAGTTTGATATAAGCACAGGTACCGTTCCAAAAACCAACTATGGAATAGACAAGACCTACACCTTCCTCAGTGAAAGGGACTCAAAACCCCATATTTCCCGCAGAGGAATATATCTGACTAGTAAGAATCTTAAAACCTATGTATTGATATGTCTCCGTAAGGGAATCAAGTGTGTCTAGACTGGGATAAATATGGCAGCGAGAATCAGCTCAAACCCACTATAAAAAGGAATTTCAAAAATAAAACAAAAAAACTGGGAAATTCTTTACAATTCCTTCAGGGTCTCTGATGAAACCTGAAATGACCCTATCTACAATGACAGCTGGATGTGGCATAAGGCTGGACACTTGGGACTGAGAGGATTGGTGAGATTGGGTGAGCAAATGCAGACCCTTTAAAGCAATAATGCATGGCACACATTCCATGGGTCCCAACTCTCCAGGTTGAAGGGAATATTACTACAGATATAACATGTACGGGAATCCTAGAGAACGGACACACTGTGAATACGAAAGGTTTCTAAAACTCAACGAATAGTCCCTCTCCTGGTGCTCCGGTTTGACTTTCCATCTGCTTTATTATCAACCTCCCAACTTGGAGAGACAGCCCCTTTAACCTCCTGGTTCGCACAGGTTGCCAATTTGGCAGAGGATGAAAGGGAAGAGGGAGAACCAATGAGAGAGTAGCTGTTAGGCCTTTGGACGGGCACATATCACTGCAATTTCCCGGCAGGAAGAAGAATTAACCAAAGTCTCAGCCACCCACCGGGAATCAGTATAGATCCTGAACCAAAATTTTGGACTTGCGGTCAGCTCACCAAAAACGAGTTGAAAAATGGAGCTCAGGGGCACAGCAATTCACAAACTGGCCGAGTAATAAAGGACAACTATCGTCCAAAAATCTGTTGAGGGAAGGCAACGAGGCGGACTTGAAAGCGAGGCAGAATAGCAGGAAACAGATTTCAAGAGGTACGTTGGAATCGCCTTTAAAGCACAGGAAGAGGGGCACAACTTCGACAATGATGCACTTGGCCAAAAAGGGCGTATGCGTTTTCTCCTGAATATATTCAGGAGAAAACGCATACGCCCTTTTTGGCCAAGCAAGCAAGCGGGCAATGCAAATCTGCACTACAAAGAAGTATCACTTCCCACCGGTCAAAAGGGACATCCACAAAATGTGTAAAAACCAGAAAGGCAAGACAGGCCCTGGAGAACAGGGAGCCTTGTTATGCTGATGGGCGGGATGTAAATGGCCAACTGCCTCTCTGGAGGAGTGCATTGTGTTCCCTAAAACAAGTAAACAACAGAGCTACAGAGCCAAGGGCACTTCCAGTCTAGGGAATATACCTTGGGAAAACTGAAAATCAAAAAGACACAGCCACCCCAAAATTTAGGGCTGCACTGCTTACAAGGACCTCAACTTGGGTACACCTTAAATATCCCAGGAAATATAAAAATGGTTCAAAAAATTGTGGTACTTACGTACGATGGAATATCCCTCAGCCATGAAATCAATGTCATAAGACCAGTAGCAGCAAAATGGGTGGATTCAGGTACGATGATTCTAAGTGAAATAAGTCACACAGAAAAAGAAACTTATCATAAGATATCACTTATGAAGATCCTGTAAACATGGCTACACTTGAACTGAGTTAGGAAAGAGAACAGTGTCTCACATTTAGAAAACACTCTTATGCCTGCTTAAGGGGGAAGGAGAGGTGGGGTGATGCATAAAACCAGAGTTTGATATAAGCACAGGTACCGTTCCAAAAACCAACTATGGAATAGACAAGACCTACACCTTCCTCAGTGAAAGGGACTCAAAACCCCATATTTCCCGCAGAGGAATATATCTGACTAGTAAGAATCTTAAAACCTATGTATTGATATGTCTCCGTAAGGGAATCAAGTGTGTCTAGACTGGGATAAATATGGCAGTGAGAATCAGCTCAAACCCACTATAAAAAGGAATTTCAAAAATAAAACAAAAAAACTGGGAAATTCTTTACAATTCCTTCAGGGTCTCTGATGAAACCTGAAATGACCCTATCTACAATGACAGCTGGATGTGGCATAAGGCTGGACACTTGGGACTGAGAGGATTGGTGAGATTGGGTGAGCAAATGCAGACCCTTTAAAGCAATAATGCATGGCACACATTCCATGGGTCCCAACTCTCCAGGTTGAAGGGAATATTACTACAGATATAACATGTACGGGAATCCTAGAGAACGGACACACTGTGAATACGAAAGGTTTCTAAAACTCAACGAATAGTCCCTCTCCTGGTGCTCCGGTTTGACTTTCCATCTGCTTTATTATCAACCTCCCAACTTGGAGAGACAGCCCCTTTAACCTCCTGGTTCGCACAGGTTGCCAATTTGGCAGAGGATGAAAGGGAAGAGGGAGAACCAATGAGAGAGTAGCTGTTAGGCATTTGGACGGGCACATATCACTGTAATTTCCCGGCAGGAAGAAGAATTAACCAAAGTCTCAGCCACCCACCGGGAATCAGTATAGATCCTGAACCAAAATTTTGGACTTGCGGTCAGCTCACCAAAAACGAGTTGAAAAATGGAGCTCAGGGGCACAGCAATTCACAAACTGGCCGAGTAATAAAGGACAACTATCGTCCAAAAATCTGTTGAGGGAAGGCAACGAGGCGGACTTGAAAGCGAGGCAGAATAGCAGGAAACAGATTTCCAGAGGTACGTTGGAATCGCCTTTAAAGCACAGGAAGAGGGGCACAACTTCGACAATGATGCACTTGGCCAAAAAGGGCGTATGCGTTTTCTCCTGAATATATTCAGGAGAAAACGCATACGCCCTTTTTGGCCAAGCAAGCAAGCGGGCAATGCAAATCTGCACTACAAAGAAGTATCACTTCCCACCGGTCAAAAGGGACATCCACAAAATGTGTAAAAACCAGAAAGGCAAGACAGGCCCTGGAGAACAGGGAGCCTTGTTATGCTG
Source organism: Hyperoodon ampullatus (assembly GCF_949752795.1). Classification (NCBI taxonomy): domain Eukaryota; kingdom Metazoa; phylum Chordata; class Mammalia; order Artiodactyla; family Ziphiidae; genus Hyperoodon; species Hyperoodon ampullatus. The sequence continues at coordinate 157,744 of NW_027640776.1, forward strand.
ATGGGCGGGATGTAAATTGCCAACTGCCTCTCTGGAGGAGTGCATTGTGTTCCCTAAAACAAGTAAACAACAGAGCTACAGAGCCAAGGGCACTTCCAGTCTAGGGAATATACCTTGGGAAAACTGAAAATCAAAAAGACACAGCCACCCCAAAATTTAGGGCTGCACTGCTTACAAGGACCTCAACTTGGGTACACCTTAAATATCCCAGGAAATATAAAAATGGTTCAAAAAATTGTGGTACTTACGTACGATGGAATATCCCTCAGCCATGAAATCAATGTCATAAGACCAGTAGCAGCAAAATGGGTGGATTCAGGTACGATGATTCTAAGTGAAATAAGTCACACAGAAAAAGAAACTTATCATAAGATATCACTTATGAAGATCCTGTAAACATGGCTACACTTGAACTGAGTTAGGAAAGAGAACAGTGTCTCACATTTAGAAAACACTCTTATGCCTGCTTAAGGGGGAAGGAGAGGTGGGGTGATGCATAAAACCAGAGTTTGATATAAGCACAGGTACCGTTCCAAAAACCAACTATGGAATAGACAAGACCTACACCTTCCTCAGTGAAAGGGACTCAAAACCCCATATTTCCCGCAGAGGAATATATCTGACTAGTAAGAATCTTAAAACCTATGTATTGATATGTCTCCGTAAGGGAATCAAGTGTGTCTAGACTGGGATAAATATGGCAGTGAGAATCAGCTCAAACCCACTATAAAAAGGAATTTCAAAAATAAAACAAAAAAACTGGGAAATTCTTTACAATTCCTTCAGGGTCTCTGATGAAACCTGAAATGACCCTATCTACAATGACAGCTGGATGTGGCATAAGGCTGGACACTTGGGACTGAGAGGATTGGTGAGATTGGGTGAGCAAATGCAGACCCTTTAAAGCAATAATGCATGGCACACATTCCATGGGTCCCAACTCTCCAGGTTGAAGGGAATATTACTACAGATATAACATGTACGGGAATCCTAGAGAACGGACACACTGTGAATACGAAAGGTTTCTAAAACTCAACGAATAGTCCCTCTCCTGGTGCTCCGGTTTGACTTTCCATCTGCTTTATTATCAACCTCCCAACTTGGAGAGACAGCCCCTTTAACCTCCTGGTTCGCACAGGTTGCCAATTTGGCAGAGGATGAAAGGGAAGAGGGAGAACCAATGAGAGAGTAGCTGTTAGGCATTTGGACGGGCACATATCACTGTAATTTCCCGGCAGGAAGAAGAATTAACCAAAGTCTCAGCCACCCACCGGGAATCAGTATAGATCCTGAACCAAAATTTTGGACTTGCGGTCAGCTCACCAAAAACGAGTTGAAAAATGGAGCTCAGGGGCACAGCAATTCACAAACTGGCCGAGTAATAAAGGACAACTATCGTCCAAAAATCTGTTGAGGGAAGGCAACGAGGCGGACTTGAAAGCGAGGCAGAATAGCAGGAAACAGATTTCCAGAGGTACGTTGGAATCGCCTTTAAAGCACAGGAAGAGGGGCACAACTTCGACAATGATGCACTTGGCCAAAAAGGGCGTATGCGTTTTCTCCTGAATATATTCAGGAGAAAACGCATACGCCCTTTTTGGCCAAGCAAGCAAGCGGGCAATGCAAATCTGCACTACAAAGAAGTATCACTTCCCACCGGTCAAAAGGGACATCCACAAAATGTGTAAAAACCAGAAAGGCAAGACAGGCCCTGGAGAACAGGGAGCCTTGTTATGCTGATGGGCGGGATGTAAATTGCCAACTGCCTCTCTGGAGGAGTGCATTGTGTTCCCTAAAACAAGTAAACAACAGAGCTACAGAGCCAAGGGCACTTCCAGTCTAGGGAATATACCTTGGGAAAACTGAAAATCAAAAAGACACAGCCACCCCAAAATTTAGGGCTGCACTGCTTACAAGGACCTCAACTTGGGTACACCTTAAATATCCCAGGAAATATAAAAATGGTTCAAAAAATTGTGGTACTTACGTACGATGGAATATCCCTCAGCCATGAAATCAATGTCATAAGACCAGTAGCAGCAAAATGGGTGGATTCAGGTACGATGATTCTAAGTGAAATAAGTCACACAGAAAAAGAAACTTATCATAAGATATCACTTATGAAGATCCTGTAAACATGGCTACACTTGAACTGAGTTAGGAAAGAGAACAGTGTCTCACATTTAGAAAACACTCTTATGCCTGCTTAAGGGGGAAGGAGAGGTGGGGTGATGCATAAAACCAGAGTTTGATATAAGCACAGGTACCGTTCCAAAAACCAACTATGGAATAGACAAGACCTACACCTTCCTCAGTGAAAGGGACTCAAAACCCCATATTTCCCGCAGAGGAATATATCTGACTAGTAAGAATCTTAAAACCTATGTATTGATATGTCTCCGTAAGGGAATCAAGTGTGTCTAGACTGGGATAAATATGGCAGCGAGAATCAGCTCAAACCCACTATAAAAAGGAATTTCAAAAATAAAACAAAAAAACTGGGAAATTCTTTACAATTCCTTCAGGGTCTCTGATGAAACCTGAAATGACCCTATCTACAATGACAGCTGGATGTGGCATAAGGCTGGACACTTGGGACTGAGAGGATTGGTGAGATTGGGTGAGCAAATGCAGACCCTTTAAAGCAATAATGCATGGCACACATTCCATGGGTCCCAACTCTCCAGGTTGAAGGGAATATTACTACAGATATAACATGTACGGGAATCCTAGAGAACGGACACACTGTGAATACGAAAGGTTTCTAAAACTCAACGAATAGTCCCTCTCCTGGTGCTCCGGTTTGACTTTCCATCTGCTTTATTATCAACCTCCCAACTTGGAGAGACAGCCCCTTTAACCTCCTGGTTCGCACAGGTTGCCAATTTGGCAGAGGATGAAAGGGAAGAGGGAGAACCAATGAGAGAGTAGCTGTTAGGCATTTGGACGGGCACATATCACTGTAATTTCCCGGCAGGAAGAAGAATTAACCAAAGTCTCAGCCACCCACCGGGAATCAGTATAGATCCTGAACCAAAATTTTGGACTTGCGGTCAGCTCACCAAAAACGAGTTGAAAAATGGAGCTCAGGGGCACAGCAATTCACAAACTGGCCGAGTAATAAAGGACAACTATCGTCCAAAAATCTGTTGAGGGAAGGCAACGAGGCGGACTTGAAAGCGAGGCAGAATAGCAGGAAACAGATTTCCAGAGGTACGTTGGAATCGCCTTTAAAGCACAGGAAGAGGGGCACAACTTCGACAATGATGCACTTGGCCAAAAAGGGCGTATGCGTTTTCTCCTGAATATATTCAGGAGAAAACGCATACGCCCTTTTTGGCCAAGCAAGCAAGCGGGCAATGCAAATCTGCACTACAAAGAAGTATCACTTCCCACCGGTCAAAAGGGACATCCACAAAATGTGTAAAAACCAGAAAGGCAAGACAGGCCCTGGAGAACAGGGAGCCTTGTTATGCTGATGGGCGGGATGTAAATTGCCAACTGCCTCTCTGGAGGAGTGCATTGTGTTCCCTAAAACAAGTAAACAACAGAGCTACAGAGCCAAGGGCACTTCCAGTCTAGGGAATATACCTTGGGAAAACTGAAAATCAAAAAGACACAGCCACCCCAAAATTTAGGGCTGCACTGCTTACAAGGACCTCAACTTGGGTACACCTTAAATATCCCAGGAAATATAAAAATGGTTCAAAAAATTGTGGTACTTACGTACGATGGAATATCCCTCAGCCATGAAATCAATGTCATAAGACCAGTAGCAGCAAAATGGGTGGATTCAGGTACGATGATTCTAAGTGAAATAAGTCACACAGAAAAAGAAACATATCATAAGATATCACTTATGAAGATCCTGTAAACATGGCTACACTTGAACTGAGTTAGGAAAGAGAACAGTGTCTCACATTTAGAAAACACTCTTATGCCTGCTTAAGGGGGAAGGAGAGGTGGGGTGATGCATAAAACCAGAGTTTGATATAAGCACAGGTACCGTTCCAAAAACCAACTATGGAATAGACAAGACCTACACCTTCCTCAGTGAAAGGGACTCAAAACCCCATATTTCCCGCAGAGGAATATATCTGACTAGTAAGAATCTTAAAACCTATGTATTGATATGTCTCCGTAAGGGAATCAAGTGTGTCTAGACTGGGATAAATATGGCAGTGAGAATCAGCTCAAACCCACTATAAAAAGGAATTTCAAAAATAAAACAAAAAAACTGGGAAATTCTTTACAATTCCTTCAGGGTCTCTGATGAAACCTGAAATGACCCTATCTACAATGACAGCTGGATGTGGCATAAGGCTGGACACTTGGGACTGAGAGGATTGGTGAGATTGGGTGAGCAAATGCAGACCCTTTAAAGCAATAATGCATGGCACACATTCCATGGGTCCCAACTCTCCAGGTTGAAGGGAATATTACTACAGATATAACATGTACGGGAATCCTAGAGAACGGACACACTGTGAATACGAAAG